>NC_140214.1:10372908-10527908 GCF_951802725.1 Rutilus rutilus
ACTTACAATGGGGAGTTCTAAAAAAATTCAAACTCACCAACCGACAAAAATTTAAATCTAAATCCCTTGAAAACTAATTCAAACTGCCATTCTATATATATTAGCCAATGAAACTCATTTAAACTAATAAACTCTAATCTCATACACTTATAAACTAATTAACTTAAATTTAATAGCTAATTAACTAATAAACTCATGAATTCATAGACTTATGAACTCTTAAACTCATAAATTAATAAACTCTGAACTCTAAACTCATTTAAACTTATAAACTCTAAACTCAAAAACTCGTACACTTATAAACTCTAAACTCATAAACTCTGAGTGTGTGTGTGTTTGTGTCTGAGTGAGTGTGTGAGCGAGGTAGTCTGAGTGTGTGTGTGTGTGTGTGTGTGTGTGTGTGTGTGTTTGTGTGTATCTATCTAACTTATTTATATATCTATCATAAACTTCAAACTACTTTAAACTACTTTAAACTTCAAACCACTTTAAACTTCTTTAGTTTAATGCTTCCAGCTCCCAAGCAACTCCATAGCAACCAAACTTGAGTACCCTAGCAACCGTTTTGCAAGACCTATATCTCTGTATCAGAACATCGTATAGAGATGAGTTTTGGCTCTTTTGACTCATGCTAGCAAACAGCACTTCCAACATGCTACATATGCTAGCAGTGAATAGCTACATGCTAATAGCAATTAGTTAAGTGTTGAATCATGCCAAGATCATGCTAAGAACTCTATAAAAACTCCATAGTAACCATCTGTGACAACTACCAACCAGCTAGTAACACCATATCAACCGCCCTGAATACCATAGCAACCACCCAGAACACCCTAGCAACCGCCTAGCAACCACCCAGAACACCCTAGCAACCACCCAAAATACCTTAGAACACCCTAGCAACACCATAGCAACCACTCAGAACACCCTAGCAACCACCCAAAATACCTTAGAACACCCTAGCAACACCATAGCAACCACTCAGAACACCCTAGCAACTGCCTAACAACCACCCAGAACACCCTAGCAACCACCCAAAATACCTTAGAACACCCTAGCAACACCATAGCAACCACCCAGAACACCCTAGCAACCACCCAAAATACCTTAGAACACCATAGCAACACCATAGCAACCACTAAGAACACCCTAGCAACCACCCAAAATACCTTAGGACACCCTAGCAACACCATAGCAACCACTCAGAACACCCTAGCAACTGCCTAACAACCACCCAGAACACCCTAGCAACCACCCAAAATACCTTAGAACACCCTAGCAACACCATAGCAACCACTCAGAACACCGTAGCAACTGCCTAACAACCACCCAGAACACCCTAGCAACCACCCAAAATACCTTAGAACACCCTAGCAACACCATAGCAACCACTCAGAACACCGTAGCAACTGCCTAACAACCACCCAGAACACCCTAGCAACCACCCAAAATACCTTAGGACACCCTAGCAACTCCATAGCAACCACTCAGAACACCGTAGCAACTGCCTAACAACCACCCAGAACACTCTAGCAACCACCCAAAATACCCTAGCAACCGCCTAGCAACCACCCAGAACACCCTAGCAACCACCCAAAATACCCTAGCAACCGCCTAGCAACCACCCAAAAGACCCTAGCAACCACCCAAAATATCTTAGCAACCACCCAAAACACCCTAGCAACCACCCATAACACCCTAGCAACTGCCTAGCAACCACCCAGAACACCCTAGTAACCACCCAAAATACCCTAGCAACCGCCTAGCAACCACCCAAAAGACCCAAGCAACCACCCAAAAGACCCTAGCAACCGCCTAGCAACCACCCAAAAGACCCTAGCAACCACCAAAAATATCCTAGCAACCACCCAGAACACCCTAGCAACCACCTAGCAACCCCCTAGCAACCACACAAAAGACCCTAGCAACCGCCTAGCAACCACCCAAAACACCCTAGCAACCGCCTAGCAACCACCCAGAATACCTTAGCAACCACCTAGCAACACCATAGCGACCACCCATAACATCCTAGCAACCGCCTAGCAAAAAAATGTTCTGCTCTAAACTTTCTCAAGCCAACTTAGTTTGTCTCGACGAACTTTCGCATCTAGTTATTATTATTATTCTGACCCTAAAAATTTACAACTCAAACTCCTCTTAGAGCTTTAACTCTACATACTCCAAACTCGGCTCAGACACTCAAACTGATCTGACTCGGTGTGCTCTATCTTTTCAGACTGATCGGACTTACGGTTTTCCTACAAATGACGATCAAAACTCGAAAAAACTCATTCAAAAACTCCCATTGACTTACATTGGGGAGTTCTAAAAAATTCAAACCGACAAAAATTTAAATCTAAACACCTTGAAGACTAAACCAAACTGCCGTTCTATATACTATATGAGCCATTGAGACTCATTTAAACTAATAAACTCTAAACTATAAACACTTATAAACTAATTAACTTATAAACTCATGAATTCATAGACTTATGAACTCTTAAACTCATAAATTAATAAACTCTGAACTCTTAAACTCATTTAAACTTATAAACTCTGAACTCTTAAACTCATTTAAACTTATAAACTCTAAACTCAAAAACTCTTACACTTATAAACTCATCAATTTATACACTTATAAACTCTAAACTCATAAACTCTTGAGTGTGTGTGTCTGAGTGAGTGTGTGAGCGAGTTACTGTGTGTGTGTGTGTGTGTGTGTGTGTGTGTATGTGTGTGTGTGTGTGTGTGTGTGTGTGTGTGTCTGTCTATCTATCCAACTTATTTATCTATCTGTCATAAACTTCAAACTACTTTAAACTTCAAACCACTTTAAACTTCTTAAGTTTAAAGCTTCCAGCTCCCAAGCAACTCCATAGCAACCAAACTCGAGTACCCTAGCAACCGTTTTGTAAGACCTATATCTCTGTATCAGAACATCGTATAGAGATGAGGTTTGGCTCTTTTGACTCATGCTAGCAAACAGCACTTCCAACATACTACACATGCTAGCAGTGAATAGCTACATGCTAATAGTGATTAGTTAAGTGTTAAATCATGCCAAGATCATGCTAAGAACTCTCTAAAAACTCCATAGTAACCATCTGTGACAACTACCAGCCACCTAGTAACACCATATCAACCGCCCTGAATACCTTAGCAACCGCCTAGCAACACCATAGCAACCACCCATAACACCTTAGCAACCACCCAGAACACCCTAGCAACCACCCAAAAGACCCTAGCAACCACCCAAAATATCCTAGCAACCACCCAAAACACCCTAGCAACCGCCTAGCAACCACCCAGAACACCCTAGCAACCACCCAAAACACCCTAGCAACCACCTAGCAACCACCCAAAAGACCCTAGCAACCACCCAAAAGACCCTAGCAACCACCCAGAACACCCTAGCAACCACCCAAAATACCCTAGCAACCACCCAAAACACCCTAGCAACCACCTAGCAACCACCCAAAAGACCCTAGCAACCACCCAAAATATCCTAGCAACCACCCAAAACACCCTAGCAACCGCCTAGCAACCACCCAAAAGACCCTAGCAACCACCCAAAATATCCTAGCAACCACTCAAAACACCCTAGCAACTGCCTAGCAACCACCCAAAAGACCCTAGCAACCACCCAAAACATCCTAGCAACCACCCAAAACACTCTAGCAACCACCCAAAATACCCTAGCAACCACCCAAAACACCCTAGCAACCACCTAGCAACCACCCAAAAGACCCTAGCAACCACCCAAAAGACCCTAGCAACCACCCAGAACACCCTAGCAACCACCCAAAATACCCTAGCAACCACCCAAAACACCCTAGCAACCACCTAGCAACCACCCAAAATATCCTAGCAACCACCCAAAACACCCTAGCAACCGCCTAGCAACCACCCAAAAGACCCTAGCAACCACCCAAAACATCCTAGCAACCACCCAAAATACCCTAGCAACCACCTAGCAACCACCCAAAAGACCCTAGCAACCACCCAAAACACCCTAGCAACCACCTAGCAACCACCCAAAATACCCTAAGCAACCACCCAAAATATCCTAGCAACCACCCAAAACACCCTAGCAACCGCCTAGCAACCACCCAAAAGACCCTAGCAACCACCTAGCAACCACCCAAAATATCCTAGCAACCACCCAAAACACCCTAGCAACCGCCTAGCAACCACCCAAAAGACCCTAGCAACCACCAAAAATATCCTAGCAACCACCCAAAATACCCTAGCAACCGCCTAGCAACCACCCGAAAGACCCTAGCAACCACCAAAAATATCCTAGCAACCACCGAAAATACCCTAGCAACCGCCTAGCAACCACCCAAAAGACCCTAGCAACCACCGAAAATATCCTAGCAACCACCCAAAAGACCCTAGCAACCACCCAAAAGACCCTAGCAACCACCCAGGACACCCTAGCAACCACCTAGCAACCACCCAGAACACCCTAGCAACCGCCCAAAATACCCTAGCAACACCATAGCAACCACCCATAACATCTTAGCAACCGCCTAGCAAAAAACGTTCTGCTCCAAACTTTCTCAAGCCAACTTAAAGTTTGTCTCAACGAACTTTCGCATCTAGTTAAGTTGGCTTGAGAGAGCCAACATATTGAAATCCTATTTAAACTTATTATTATTATTATTATTATTATTCTTCTTACTAAAAAATCTGACTCAAACTCCTCCTAGAGCTTTAACTCTACATACTCCAAAATCGGCTCAGACACTCAAACAGATCTGACTCGGTGTGCTCTATCTTTTCAGACTGATCGGACTTACGGTTTTCCTACAAATGACGATCAAAACTTGGAAAAACTCCCATTGACTTAACATTGGGCATTCTAAAAAAATTCAAACTCACCAACCGACAAAAATTTAAATCTAAATCCCTTGAAAACTAATTCAAACTGCCATTCTATATATATTAGCCAATGAAACTCATTTAAACTAATAAACTCTAATCTCATACACTTATAAACTAATTAACTTAAATTTAATAACTAATTAACTAATAAACTCATGAATTCATAGACTTATGAACTCTTAAACTCATAAATTAATAAATTCTGAACTCTAAACTCATTTAAACTTATAAACTCTAAACTCAAAAACTTGTACACTTATAAACTCTAAACTCATAAACTCTGAGTGTGTGTGTGTGTGTGTGTGTGTGTCTGAGTGAGTGTGTGAGCGAGGTAGTCTGTGTGTGTGTGTGTGTGTGTGTGTGTGTGTGTGTTTGTTTGTATCTATCTAACTTATTTATATATCTATCATAAACTTCAAACTACTTTAAACTACTTTAAACTTCAAACCAATTTAAACTTCTTAAGTTTAAAGCTCCCAGCTCCCAAGCAACTCCATAGCAACCAAACTTGAGTACCCTAGCAACCGTTTTGCAAGACCTATATCTCTGTATCAGAACATCGTATAGAGATGAGGTTTGGCTCTTTTGACTCATGCTAGCAAACAGCACTTCCAACATGCTACATATGCTAGCAGTGAATAGCTACATGCTAATAGCGATTAGTTAAGTGTTAAATCATGCCAAGATCATGCTAAGAACTCTATAAAAACTCCATAGTAACCATCTGTGATAACTACCAACCACCTAGTAACACCATATCAACCGCCCTGAATACCATAGCAACCCCCCAGAACACCCTAGCAACCGCCTAGCAACCACCCAAAAGACCCTAGCAACCACCCAGAACACCGTAGCAACCACCCAAAAGACCCTAGCAACCACCCAAAAGACCCTAGCAACCGCCTAGCAACCACCCAAAAGACCCTAGCAACCACCCAAAAGACCCTAGCAACCGCCTAGCAACCACCCAAAAGACCCTAGCAACCACCCAAAAGACCCTAGCAACCACCCAGAATACCCTAGCAACCACCCAAAACAGCCTAGCAACCACCCAGAACACCCTGGCCACCACCTAGCAACCACCCAGAATACCTTAGCAACGCCTAGCAACACCATAGCAACCACCCATAACACCCTAGCAACTGCCTAGCAACCACCCAGAACACCCTAGCAACCACCCAAAATACCCTAGCAACCGCCTAGCAACCACCCAAAACCGCCTAGCAACCACCCAAAACACCCTAGCAACCGCCTAGCAACCACCCAAAATACCCTAGCAACCACCCAAAAGACCCTAGCAACCACCCAAAATATCCTAGCAACCACCCAGAACACCCTAGCAACCGCCTAGCAACCACACAAAAGACCCTGGCAACCGCCTAGCAACCACCCAAAACACCCTAGCAACCACCCAAAACACCCTAGCAACCACCCAAAATACCCTAGCAACCGCCTAGCAACCACCCAGAATACCGTAGCAACCGCCTAGCAACACCATAGCGACCACCCATAACATCCTAACAACCGCCTAGCAAAAAACGTTCTGGTCCAAACTTTCTCAAGCCAACTTAAAGTTTGTCTCGACGAACTTTCGCATCTAGTTATTATTATTATTATTCTTTTTCTGACCCAAAATTTTCTGACTCTAACTCCTCCTAGAGCTTTAACTCTACAAACTCCAAACTCGGGTCAGACCTTCATACTGTTCTGACTTGGTGTGCTATATCTTTTCAGACTGGTTTGACTTACGGTTTTCTTAAAAATTAATATTCAAAATCATAAAAATCCCATAGACTTTCATTGCAGACTGCTCAAATTGAGCCAAGACTACGGTAGCCCATTAGTGTAAAAGCCTAAATCTCAAATCTAAATTCTCTGAAGCCCTAGACTCAATTAAACTACCATTCTATATCTATCTATCTATCTATCTATCTATCTATCTATCTATCTATCTATCTATCTATCTATCTATCTATCTATCTATCTATCTATCTATCTTCAAACCATATCTATCTATCTATCTATCTATCTATCTATCTAATCTATCTTTCTTTCTAACTAACTAATCCATCTTTCTTTCTTTCTTACTAATCTATCTATCTTTTTAACTAACTTATCTATCTTTCTTTATAACTTATCTATCTTTCTAACTAACTTATCTATCTTTCTTTCTTACTAATCTATCTTTCTTTCTAACTAACTAATCTATCTATCTTTCTTTCTAACTTATCTATCTTTCTAACTAACTTATCTATCTTTCTTACTTACTAATCTATCTTTCTTTCTAACTAACTAATCTATCTTTCTTTCTTTCTTACTAATCTATCTATCTTTCTAACTAACTTATCTATCTATCTATCTTTCTAACTAACTTATCTATCTATCTATCTATCTATCTATCTATCTATCTATCTATCTATCTATCTATCTATCTATCTATCTTATCTTTCTATCTATCTTTCTAACTAACTTATCTATCTATCTATCTATCTATCTATCTATCTATCTATCTATCTATCTATCTATCTATCTATCTATCTATCTATCTATCTATCTATCTATCTGTCTTTCTATCTTCCTTTCTAACTAATCTATCTTTCTTTCTAACTAACTAATCTATATTTCTTTCTTTCTTACTAATCTATCTATCTTTTTAACTAACTTATCTATCTTTCTTTATAACTTATCTATCTTTCTAACTAACTTATCTATCTTTCTTTCTTACTAATCTATCTTTCTTTCTAACTAACTAATCTATCTATCTATCTTTCTTTCTAACTTATCTATCTTTCTAACTAACTTATCTATCTTTCTTACTTACTAATCTATCTTTCTTTCTAACTAACTAATCTATCTTTCTTTCTTTCTTACTAATCTATCTATCTTTCTAACTAACTTATCTATCTATCTATCTATCTATCTTTCTAACTAACTTATCTATCTATCTATCTATCTATCTATCTATCTATCTATCTATCTATCTATCTATCTATCTATCTATCTTATCTTTCTATCTATCTTTCTAACTAACTTATCTATCTATCTATCTATCTATCTATCTATCTATCTATCTATCTATCTATCTATCTATCTATCTATCTATCTATCTATCTGTCTGTCTTTCTATCTTCCTTTCTAACTAATCTATCTTTCTTTCTAACTAACTAATCTATATTTCTTTCTTTCTTACTAATCTATCTATCTTTTTAACTAACTAACGTATCTATCTATCTATCTATCTATCTATCTATCTATCTATCTAACTTATCTATCTTTCTTTCTTTTTAACTAATCTATCTTTCTAACTTATCTATCTTTCTTTCTTTTTAACTAATCTATCTTTCTAACTTATCTATCTTTCTTTCTTTTTAACTAATCTATCTATCTTTCTAACTAACTTATCTATCTTTCTTTCTTACTAATCTATCTATCTTTCTAACTAACTTATCTATCTTTCTTTCTTACTAATCTATCTATCTTTCTAACTAACTTATCTATCTTTCTTTCTTTTTAACTAATCTATCTTTTTCTAACTAACTTATCTATCTTTCTTTCTTTCTTTCTTTTGAACTAATCTATATATCTTTCTAAATAACTTATCTATCTTTCTTTCTTTCTTTCTTTCTAGCTAATCCATCTATCTTTCTAACTAATTTATCTTTCTTTCTTTCTTACTAATCTATCTATCTTTCTAACTAACTTATCATCTTTCTTTCTTTTTAACTAATCTATCTTTCTAACTAACTAATCTATCTTTATTTCTTTTTAACTAATCTATCTATCTTTCTAACTAACTTATCTATCTTTCTTTCTTACTAATCTATCTATCTTTCTAACTAACTTATCTATCTTTCTTTCTTTTTAACTAATCCATCTATCTTTCTAACTAACTTATCTATCTTTCTTTTTAACTAATCTATCTCTTTCTAACTAACTTATCTATCTTTCTTTCTTTTGAACTAATCTATCTATCTTTCTAACTAACTTATCTTTCTTTCTTTCTTTTTAACTTATCTATCTTTCTTTCTTTTTAACTAATCTATCTATCTTTCTAACTAACTTATCTTTCTTTCTTTCTTTTTAACTAATCTATCTATCTTTCTAACTAACTTATCTATCTTTCTTTCTTTCTTACTAATATATCTATCTTTCTAACTACCTTATCTTTCTTTCTTTCTTTCTTTCTTTCTTTCTTTCTTTCTTTCTTTCTTTTTAACTAATCTATCTATCTTTCTAACTAACTTATTTATCTTTCTAACTAACTTATTTATCTTTCTTTCGTTCGTTTTAACTAGTCTATCTTTCTAACTAACTTATCCATCTTTCTTTCTTTCTTACTAATCTATCCATCTTTCTAACTAACATATCTATCTTTCTTTCTTTCTTACTTACTAATCTATCCATATTTCTAACTAACATATCTATCTTTCTTTCTTACTAATCTATCCATCTTTCTAACTAACATATCTATCTTTCTTTCTTACTAATCTATCCATCTTTCTAACTAACATATCTATCTTTCTTTCTTTCTTACTTACTAATCTATCTTTCTAACTAACTTATCTATCTTTCTTTCTTTCTTACTAATCTATCCATCCAACTAATTCATCTTTTTTCTTTCTAACTAATCTTTTTACTTTCTTTCTTTCTTTCTTTCTTTCTTTCTTTCTTTCTTTCTTTCTTTCTAACTAATCTTTCTTTTTTCTTTTTCTTACTTTTCTTTCTTTCTTTCTAACTAATCTTTTTTTCTTTCTTTCTTTCTTTCTTTCTTTCTTTCTTTCTTTCTTTCTTTCTTTCTTTCTTTCTTTCTTTCTATCTTTCTTTCTATCTTTCTTTCTAACTAATCTGTCTTTCTTTCTCTCTACCTAATCTTTTTCTTTCTTTCTTTTTTCTTTCATTCTTTCTTTCTACCTAATCTTTTTCTTTCTTTCTTTCTTTCTTTCTTTCTTTCTTTCTTTCTTTCTTTCTTTCTTTTTCTTTCTTTCTCTCTCTCTCTTTCTCTCTCTCTCTCTTTCTTTCTTTCTTTCTTTCTTTCTTTCTTTCTATCTATCTATCTTTCTTTCTAACTAATCTTTCTTTCTATCTTTCTTTCTAACTAATCTTTCTTTCTATCTTTCTTTCATTCTTTCTTTCTACCTAATATTTTTCTTTCTTTCTTTCTTTCTTTCTTTCTTTCTTTCTTTCTTTCTTTCTTTCTAACTAATCTTTCTTCTTTCTAATCTTTCTTTCTAACTTATCTTTCTATCTAATCTTTCTAACTAATCTTTCTTTCCTTTCTAACAAATCTTTCTTTTTTCTTTCTTTCTAACAATTTTTTTCTTTTTTCATTCTTTCTTTCTTTCTAGCTAATCTTTCTTTCTTTTTTCTTTCTTTCTTTCTTTCTTTCTTTTAACTAATCTTTCTTTTTTTCTTCTTTCGTTCTAACAAATTTTTTTCTTTCTTACAAATCTTTCTTTTTTCTTTCTTTCTAACTAATCTTTTTCTTTTTTAATTCTTTCTTTCTTTCTAGCTAATCTTTCTTTTTTCTTTTTTCTTTCTTTCTTTCTTTCTTTCTTTCTTTCTTTCTTTCTTTCTTTCTTTCTTTTTTCTAACTAATCTTTCTTTTTTTCTTTCTTCTTTCGTTCTAACAAATTTTTCTTTCTTTTTTACTTTTTTCTTTCTTACTAATCTTTTTCTTTCTTTCTAACTAATCTTTCTTTCTTTCTTTCTTTAACTAATCTTTCTTTCTTTCTTTCTTTCTTTCTTTCTTTCTTTCTTTCTTTCTAACTAATCTTTCTTTCTTTCTTTCTTTCTTTCTCTCTCTCTCTCTCTCTCTCTGTTTCTTTCTTTCTTTCTTTCTAACTTTTCTTTCTTTCTATCTTTCTTTCTAACTAATCTGTCTTTCTTTCTCTCTACCTAATCTTTCTTTCTTTCTTTCTAGCTAATCTTTCTTTCTTTTTTCTTTCATTCTTTCTTTCTACCTAATCTTTTTCTTTCTTTCTTTTTTCTTTCATTCTTTCTTTCTACCTAATCTTTTTCTTTCTTTCTTTCTTTCTTTCTTTCTTTCTTTCTTTCTTTCTTACTAACTAATCAATCTTTCTTTCTCTCTTTCTTTCTTTCTTTCTCTCTCTCTTTCTTTCTTTCTTTCTTTCTTTCTTTCAAATCTATCTATCTTTCTAACTAATCCTTCTATCTTTCTTTATTTCTAAATAATCTTTCTTTCTAACTAATCTTTTTTTCTTTCTTACTAATCTATCTTTCTTTCTAACTAATCTTTCTTTTTCTAATCTATATTTTTTTCTTTCTAACTAATCTAACTTTCTTTCTACCTACTCTTTCCTTCTTATTTCTCTTTTTTCTTTATGTCTATCCTTTCTTTCTTTCTACCTACTCTTTCCTTCTTATTTCTCTTTTTTCTTTGTCTATCCTTTCTTTCTTTCTAACTAATCTTTCTTTCTTTCTTTCTTTCTTTCTTTCTTTCTAACTAATAACTAACTAATCTATCAATCTAACTTTAAACTACTTTAAACTTCAAACTACTTTAAACTTCTAACTTCTTTAAACTTCTAACTTCTTTAAACTTCTTCAAACTCTCTGGTCAGGCTTTCTCAAGCCAACTTAAAGTTTGTCTCAACAAACTTTTTTTTCTAGTTAACTAAGTGCTGTTATGGTTTTTAAGATGGAATTTCAATTTTGTTGAGCACACCCCAAATGTAGTCCAATCTCAGTGAAATTTGGTTTTTATTTCTCATGAAGTGGAGATGACTGGGTGGCTGAGAGCAGACAATTTAAAAAGTCCAAAAATAAGGACCATGGCAATTTTAATGCTTCAAAAAGTTCGGGAAAAAAATCGCTATTGTAAAACTAATCCATATGAATTGAGCGGTTTAGTCAAAATTTTCTGATGAGACAATTGGTTTATATGATGAACATCTTTAATTCAGGGTAAAATATCTTCATTTGTGTTCTGAAGAGGAACAAATGTTACGGGTTTGGAACGACATGAGGGTGAGTGATAACATATTTTTTTATTTTTGGGGTGAACTAACCCTTTAAAGGTGGGGTAAGCAGTATTTCAAAAACGCTGTTGGACAATGTCATAGGACAATGTTAATATTTGAAATCAACCCAAACAAACACACCCTTCTCTTCAATGCTCTGCCTCCAAAACTCAGCTTCCAATCCTAACCGCCCTGCTCCGAGTCGGTCTCTAACCCAGATTCCCTGGCATGAGAAGCGTGTGCACTAACAATGACGTTAAACACCGCATTTACTAATAGTCGTCACTAGCTGGCCTCCGTTACGCATGCAATCCAAGAGTGGATGTCTGTTTATCATAGCAGATACTTCATGAAAAATAAAGCGCAGATGATGATCGATAGTACCGAACAATAGAACGATAATAACACAATAGTAATTACAAAGAATTTGTTGTTAGTTGCCAACAGCACAGCAGCTCCAGACACACACTGACACTCAAACAGTGTTACTCACATGTGGAGCCGAATCAAAGCAACCTCCGTGTCTGTTTTCAGGCCTTCCTGCTTAGCTCTCTCCAGTGCTGGAAAGCTTTTTTAATATTAACGTGGGTCCTAAAGTTCTTGCCCAGTCATAACCCTTCATTGTTTTCTTCTGAGCTTTTCTCTTTTATATTGTGTCAAATCTCTATTTCTGCAGTCTTTCTTCAAATCTCCCTCTTGCTCATTTTCTCCTCAACTCCTCACTCCCTAATGCTGATTGGCTACACATGTTTGTTTTTATTTGTTCATGTGTCAGTCCCATAGTGTCAGTCCAACTAACTTTTTCAAATACCGCTTACCCCACTTTAAGCTTTATCTACTAGGCCACACAACACAAAGATGAGCAAAGTCTATTGTTCGGACTGTTCATGCAAATGAACCTGTTAAAAACTATTCACCAACAGTTCTTCAAAATAGAAATGGTTATTCTAGTTTTAATAGTTGTATTTATTTTAAATGTATCTGTTCAAGTTTAATGCTGTCACTTTTAATTATACTTCAATTTTTTTCACCTGATAAATGCTGCTGATCACAAAATAAACTATACATTTAGAGATATATTTTCTCCCTTAAAAAGCTCAAGGACATACTGTAGAAATGACATTTCTCACAGAGGAGTGTCTATCGATCAACTTAAAATCTCTCTCAAACTTTATTAAATCACATACTCCAACACAAGCTTTTAACAACAGAATTGCATGACTTCTGTACCTGTTAGAAAGATTCGCCGTCTGTTCCATACTTCCTTCCCACCTTCTAAAATACCCAGTCTAACCTCCTTAATGTTGACATCCAGAAAAACTTCAAATGTGGGATGATAGTTTGGGCCAAAATTACACTCGAATATTTCAGTCTGAAAGCAAGAACACCAATATGAAGACAACATTATAAGGTTGTTAGTTCTCACTCTCACTTCTGTCATTAAAAGGCCTTAAAATAAAATTGTCAAAAGGTGTGTGTTTTGCATTTAATATTAATGGTCCACGTTGCTAGAGTTTAATAATCCACAGGATAATGAACTAGATGGAATAATTGCTTATTCTGATCATTATAATTAACTTTTTATTAAATATTGATGCAAGGCTATCTTTAAAGGAGAGTTGAAAGTTGATTCAAAATTATGAAAAACTGTGGTGACCAATCGCAGCACCATATACATACGGATTTCCCTTATTTATATAATGGAATTCATATGATTTAACTTAAAATATTGATTAAAAATGTAAATGGACATGTTATACATCAACTACCCCAAAACATTATTACACGCTGAAATTCAGTTGGAATTCAAATGTTATTCAATAAATATTGTTACCTCTGGTTGCACTTCACATTCCTCTGGCTGACAACACAGACTGTATTTTTGGTAAGGAATGAGGGGACATCTTGAACTTGTCTCAATGTATTTTTTATCCCAGTGTCTGCTCTGGACCTTGAGGAAAGGGGGCGGGGAGAGAGAGAGAGACAAAACAAAAAGAGGTGAATTTACTTTAAACATTTGTGCTATTTTTACACAATATTTTCAGTACAAACATGCATCATATATAAATCACCAAATGCACTCTAGTTCTACCAGGAACTAACTAAATGTATACAATGAACTGACATCACCACGGAAAGCAATAATAATAATAATAATGTTAATATTCAAAAGCAGTAATTATGCATATACACAAATATGGTCATTGTGTGTTTTATTTTATAATACTCTTTTAAACGGAAAGTGGATTTAAAAAAACAAAGGAACAATACGTTCAGATACCTCTGATACTGGAACATTCTCTGGAAGCAAGTGGATATTGAGTTTTTTCCTTTCAAGAGTTAGATTTCGAAGGAAGAGCAAAACCTGGCCTCTAATGGGGATGCCAAATATACTTTTTATCCAGACAAGGCCAAAACTGCTGAGTTCTCTGATGTCAATGATCACATGAGTTTCTGTCACTTTGAGTGGCTGTATTATTTCTACATTACCACCAACGAAATGTGCCACAGCCAAACCATCCTTATTTTCCTCTGCAAAATACATTTAAAAATGTTGTTATTTGGTAAAATAAAGATATTGTTTTCTAATTATACGCACTTTATGTAGAATGTTGGTCATCTCACTCCTTGCTAAATATTTACATACATATCCTCAATAGATGCAGTGTAAAGTTATCTGATGTGTAAATTATCAGTTACTGTTACATACATTCTTAACAGTCAACAACTGTGAAACATTAATATTTAGTATGTAGAAATACACATACCAGAGTGTATTTCACAGTGTGGAAAGTGCAGTTGTGAGATTGAACCATGAAAACAGTCAATGTTGTACAAGGGTCCGGCTGGCTGCATCTGACCCAAACCATCTAACACACGAGGATCCCATGAGACAGTTTTATACAGCACCTCTCCTTCACCCTCCATCACAAACACAAGGCTGGTCAGACTGCAACAAAACTGACCAGCATGTGGACACACAAACCTGGAGGACATAATATTGATTTTATTTTTAAACTTTATAAAGTCAAAACAGTATGCTTACATTCTAACAATGTCCACAAATAAGATGAGTGTTCAATACCTGTATGTATTCTTGTGTTTGTCCTCATCATCTCCCTGAAGTAGTTCAGGTGTGAACACTTCTGCATCTTCTGAGGACTGAAATAAAGAAAAGTATAAAGAGTATATTTATCCTCTAAAATGTCATGTTACAGTATGTAAAAGATTAAATATAAACATTCTGAATAATGGGATTACAAAATAGTGTAATTAAATGAAATACCGTACCACTGCTTTTAGTAGAATGTTTTATAGCTTCAAAATCATCTCCAGATTCAAAATAATTCATTCACACATAAATATCACAAACAAAAAGTAATAATTGTTATAACAAGAAAGACTCTTCGGCTTCTACTCACTGATTGTGCTGAAGATGATTCAGCTTTTGATGATGAGCAATACCCAGAACCTGAACTCTCTCCTTCTGTCAGACAAAACACAATTCAAACACTTTAACACCATTAAGAACAAGTGAAACCATCGAGCATTTGTACAACTGGGGTTCCTCAAAAACTTTTTGCACACAATACAGATTTTTTTTTTTCCTAGATACAGCCATTTATAAGTAGACTCATATGTTAGCCTACATAAAACATTTATAAGCAAAGAAAATCAGATCAGATTTTATGAAATTACTGTTAGGAACATTACTGTGTAACTCAAAACTACATATTACATTGAGATTATATTCTGTTTTCTGACTCCTAAAATTAACATATCCCAAAGCACCAAGTAAGAGTGAAAGTGGGATTTGTTAAATAAAACTAATGAATTAAATCAAGGTAAATAAACCTGAGCTACCTGCCACTTGGCCAATAACTTTATAAGTAACTATAATATGAATTGCTTAAAACAGAACTGTAATAACTCAAATAAAGACTCAAATGTAAGACTCAAATAAAATCAACTAAAGAAAGAATCTGTCATCATTTGTGGGTCTTCTAATCACGTATACAACAGTGAACAGTACAACAGTTTACTATCAGATGTTTTGACTGTTGTCAGTTCTCTAGATTATTTGGTTTATTCTCAGGAATATGAGTTATAATGAGGTACATTATGAAGGCACAGATCAAGCTCTATGGCAGGAGTCTTGATTTTATATATATATATATACACAGTGAGGAAAATAAGTATTTGAACTCCCTGCAATTTTGCAAGTTCTCCCACTTGGAAATCATGGAGGGGTCTGAAATTGTCATCGTAGGTGCATGTCCACTGTGAGAGACATTATCTAAAAAAAAAAAAAATCCAGAAATCACAATATATGATTTTTTAACTATTTATTTGTATGATACAGCTGCAAATAAGTATTTGAACACCAGTCTATCAGCTAGAATTCTGACCCTCAAAGACCTGTTAGTCTGCCTTTAAAATGTCTACCTCCACTCCATTTATTATCCTAAATTAGATGCACCTGTTTGAGGTCGTTAGCTGCATAAAGACACCTGTCCACCCCATACAATCAGTAAGAATACAACTACTAACATGGCCAAGACCAAAGAGCTGTCCAAAGACACTAGAGACAAAATTGTACACCTCCACAAGGCTGGAAAGGGCTACGGGGAAATTGCCAAGCAGCTTGGTGAAAAAAGGTCCACTGTTGGAGCAATCATTAGGAAATGGAAGAAGCTAAACATGACTGTCAATCTCCCTCGGACTGGGGCTCCATGCAAGATCTCACCTCGTGGGGTCTCAATGATCCTAAGAAAGGTGAGAAATCAGCCCAGAACTACACTGGAGGAGCTGGTCAATGAATTGAAAAGAGCTGGGACCACCGTTTCCAAGGTTACTGTTGGTAATACACTAAGACGTCATGGTTTGAAATCATGCATGGCACGGAAGGTTCCCCTGCTTAAACCAGCACATGTCAAGGCCCGTCTTAAGTTTGCCAATTGGATGATCCAGAGGATTCATGGGAGAAAGTCATGTGGTCAGATGAGACCAAAATAGAACTTTTTGGTCATAATTCCACTAAGCGTGTTTGGAGGAAGAAGAATGATGAGTACCATCCCAAGAACACCATCCCTACTGTGAAGCATGGGGGTGGTAGCATCATGCTTTGGGGGTGTTTTTCTGCACATGGGACAGGGCGACTGCACTGTATTAAGGAGAGGATGACCGGGGCCATGTATTGCGAAATTTTGGGGAACAACCTCCTTCCCTCAGTTAGAGCATTGAAGATGGGTCGAGGCTGGGTCTTCCAACATGACAATGACCTGAAGCACACAGCCAGGATAACCAAGGAGTGGCTCTGTAAGAAGCATATCAAGGTTCTGGCGTGGCCTAGCCAGTCTCCAGACCTAAACCCAATAGAGAATCTTTGGAGGGAGCTCAAACTCTGTGTTTCTCAGCGACAGCCCAGAAACCTGACTGATCTAGAGAAGATCTGTGTGGAGGAGTGGGCCAAAATCCCTCCTGCAGTGTGTGCAAACCTGGTGAAAAACTACAGGAAACGCTTGACCTCTGTAATTGCAAACAAAGGCTACTGTACCAAATATTAACATTGATTTTCTCAGGTGTTCAAATACTTATTTGCAGCTGTATCATACAAATAAATAGTTAAAAAATCATACATTGTGATTTCTGGATTTTTTTTTTTAGATTATGTCTCTCACAGTGGACATGCACCTAAGATGACAATTTCAGACCCCTCCATGATTTCTAAGTGGGAGAACTTGCAAAATAGCAGGGTGTTCAAATACTTATTTTCCTCACTATATATATATATAGATAGATAGATAGATAGATAGATAGATAGATAGATAGATAGATAGATAGATAGATAGATAGATAGATAGATAGAAAACATTTGCTTACTTCTGCTCTTAATCTTTTCTTTCTTCATGTTCAGCTTCTCCACTGTGAATCTCTTCTCATCTGGCTTGATCAACACTGAATTTTCCCAGCTAAGGAGAATAACATTAAACACTCATGATGACTGCAAAATTATAATTTTCTGTATGTCTACAGAACATAACCTTCATAATGAACTGACAGAAATGGCTAAAAAAGTCTAATATTTAACTCTTACACAGTCAGGGTCCAATCAATCTGCTTCAATGATTCCTTCAGGGACTTATCTAACATGAATCCATCTCTGGAATTTATCCTGAAAAAGATTTTAAAAATGAACTACATTAATTCTACTACTATAAAAGCTTCTGGTTTATTGTGCTCAATGACTGCTAGGGAAAACCTAGTTATGATGATAATTAGTATGAGTAATCAAATGGAAAACAAACTTAAGATATTTTTGTAATTTTCACAATAGTAATAAGAAAACATCATAAAACCTTTGTGAATGCTCAGATACTGCAGTTACCTGAGTTCAGTCAGGCTGGGACAGGCCTGGATGAGGGACAGGATTTCAGGGGCAAATGTGTAACTCAGATGTAAACCATCAAGACAGAGTTTTTTCAAATCAGGCAGTGATTTCAGGAACACCAACACACTAGGTTCCTCTCCCACAAAAACGCTAAACAACACAAAACCCAGATGAAGTAGTAAATGTGACATGCTGGTTCTCAGGCTCAAAGCTTAGATAATATACATGCTTTTATTTTTTATGAATAAAAATAAAAAAGACATTAATCTAATAAACACCTAATAAATCTACCAACTGATCATGATGTAAGATCTTTAACAGGATAGTTTACTCAAAAATGAAAATTCTCTCATCATTTACTCAACCTCATTTCACTGCAAACCCATAAGACTTTCATTTACCTCTGAAACATATACAGTGATATGCATAAGTTTAGGCATGCTAAAGTTGACTAAAAAGAAGAATAAAAAATCATCTTTTGGAAATTGAACTTAATGCCTTAATTTAAAAAATTAGGAAAAATCCAACCTTTAAGGACACCAATTTTCTTTGTGAATGAATAATGTATCGTAAATAAATAAATATTCTTCCTTAAAATACAAGGTGCATAAGTTTGGACACCCCTATGTTAAATTCCCATAGAGGCAGGCAGATTTTTATTTTTAAGTATTTTTTTATTTATTTTCAATTTAGGATACTATGCATCCTGATAAAGTTCCCTTGGCCTTTGGAATTAAAATAGCCCCACATGGGGCTATTTTAATTCCAAAGGCCAAGGGAACTTTATCAGGATGCATAGTATCCTAAATTTTTAAAAAAAAACTTAAAAATAAAAATCTGCCTGCCTCTATGGGAATTTAACATAGGGGTGTCCAAACTTATGCACCCTGTATTTTAAGGAAGAACATTTATTTATTTACGATACATTATTCATTCACAAAGAAAATTGGTGTCCTTAAAGGTTGGATTTTTCCTAATTTTTTAAATTAAGGCATTAAGTTCAATTTCCAAAAGATGATTTTTTATTCCTCTTTTTAGTCAACTTTAGCATGGGTGCCTAAACTTATGCATAGCACTGTATGTCGAACAAAGCCTTATAGCTTTGCAACACCACAAGGGTGAGTAAATAATAATTTCTGGGTGCACTAATAATTTAAATATATTTTTGATAGTAAATAGCAGCCATTCTTAAGGGGGTTTATCTGAAAAGAAAGGATGCAGTTTCCACTCACAAATGTCGATAACTGTACAACTGTACAACAGAGTTGATGGTGGAAACCACTGAGCTTGGACAGGTTAGAGTCAATGATGTGATCACTGATCTGCTAAAAGACAACCTGAAGCATTCACAGATATAAACATCAGTATAGGTTTATAATAATCATCAGGTGGTAGGATGAGACTGCAATTTTGTGTGTGAAAACTGAAGAGCGTTTCATACGTGAAGTCTTCATCTCTGACTGACACAGTGATCTGTGTCTCTGGGAAAAATCCACTTTCATGGGTTTCAGGCTTCTGTATACTGGCAAAATTGAATGAGTGTATTTCATTATCAGATATAACATAAACTTGATTAAATATAGAGAATAACTGAATATGACAATAAGTACAATTGTAATCTAAAATTAATTATACATTACTTGAGTTTATGCAGAATCTTCCCTTTACCAGCAGCTGAGATCAAACCATCAACATTGTCTGAAATGTGATCCATCATCAACCTATGAAAGTAAAAAAAAAGACAGTATATCGGATTTGATCTTCATTACACACACGGGTAATTCTGGGATTGTGTGTGTTTGCAGTGATTCAGACTAAAGTATGGGAGTTTTTTTTTTTTTTTTTTTTTTTTAAGTTTTGACTCAGCATTTTCTCTCACTCCGGTCTGGTTCAGAAAAGTGATTCTCAGTGACTGTGGAGTAAGAAGTGTGTGGTAAAAAACAAATCAATATCACACAATAATGACTGCTGTAATACTGAATATCAGATTACACTTGAATTGATTACACTTGGCTGAATCACTGTGCTCATATTCAGCACTATACAGCACTCTTGCTTGTGTGATATATTGAATAAGTATTGAAACAGATACAATTTACATTTAGAGCTCCAAGAGAAGTGAATGTATTGAAATTGCTGTAAATAAAATGTAAATGCTGTAAAATGTCATGTGTTGATGACGTGTCAGAAAAGGCACAAAGTTTCGCTCACCACAGCTCTTTACAGCGGTACAGTTCAGGCTGAAGCATCTTCAGATCATCAGATGTTACATGGAGTTTCAGGTTTCTGATGTGTTCACAGCACTGTAAACAGTACTTCAACACCCAACAGTCTGTCCTTTTCAGTGGAATATTTGACAGATCTATCGAAATCAAACCTTCCAAAACTTTCCCAACGAAGCTCTTCTCATGGAGCTCATAGAGACAATGGAGAATGAACAGCATGTGTTCATTTTGAAATCTCTGTGAGCACTGATTGATCCATTCCTTAATCTGGGATTCTGTGTTGATAGAGACGGCCATGTTGTGCTTTTCAAAGAATGAAGGGATCCATTCTTTCTTACAGAGACCACAGAGGAACAGAATCACAGGCTGCAGCCACTCTGAATGTCTAACTTCTGCATCTGTCATTGAAAAGTCTCTATCAGACCAACAGGACAGAGTCCATCCTCTCTCTACAGTGTGAAGCAGCTCTCTCACTTTCCTCTGGGACTCTTCTTCATCCAGAAGGACATAGTACAGAGCGGTGAAAAACTCCTGAAAGCTGAGATGCATGAATTTGAACATCGTCTCCTGGTGGATTCTTCTCTTAATGAGGAAATTGCACAGGAATGGATTGCCATCAGGGTCTGAAACAGTTTCATTCACACTTTTCTCATCAAACAAGACCTGATGTTCCAGCATCCCTCTCTCTGCCAGCTGACCCAGACTCCTCAGCAGGGTCGGGACGGACTGACTCAAACCCTGGCAGTGATGCTTCAGTAGAGTGGACACAAAGTCAACGTAGATGGAGGTGGTGGTTTCCAGTCCACTTGTTACATTTGCACCAACTCTGAACATCTCACTGATGATCCAGCAGATAACAGGTTTGGAACAGGCAGTGAGGAGGGTTTCATTTGCTCTCACACAGTCAAATTCTTTCCTGAAGAACTTCTGGAAGTACTCGTCCACCTGACTTGCAGAAAAGCCCATGATCTCAGTGAAACGCTGTTGTCCTTTCAGCATCTTGTTCACAGTGTTCTTAGATCTGGTGGTGACCAGCAGTGTGGACTCAGGGATGAGGTACCTTCTCATTAGGCCACAAAGAATGACCTCAGGTGGGGCTTTCTGAAGCGGATGTCTGATGTTCTGAAGATAAATGTCCTGTGTGAGTCTCAGCTCATCAAATCCATCAATGATGAAAAGCACCTTCATTGGTGACTGTAACATCTGTGAGATCTGATCAGATGTTAAACTGCAGCTGTAGCTCAAGAGCTCAATTAAGTTCATCTCCTCAGAAATACACATCAGCTCTTCACACCTCAGATAGAAAACTAGACCAAAACGTCTAGAGTATAACCTTTCAGATGCCCAGTCCAACATGATCTTCTGTGCTATGAAGGATTTGCCACTGCCAGAGTCGCCTTGGAGAATAACGGTCATTAAACCGCCTGTCTGAAATAACATATCAACGCTGATGTTCTTAAAGCTGCCTTTTTTCTTCTTCTGAATGATCAGTGGTTCAGTATACAGGACATGCAATGACTCTTCTTTACCAGACAGGAAGCTCCATTCACTCTCATACTTCTGTATGATTGACAGCTTATATTGATGTAAAGTCCTTTGAGATTCTAAAAGAAAACCAGTTGATTAAACAACAAAATGTAATGTCATACAGTAATCAACTTTCAATCAACAGAGAACAACTTACTATTGCACTATACATACTGTTTAAAAAAAAAATTGTAAAATCATTAAAATATTATTATTAAAAAAAATATATATTTCATTTTGTGGTTTGATGAGATTCTCTAAACTCTAAAGAATGCTGTCAATAATAATAAGCTGTACCAGTAACTGAAAACATACTGGAGCATGTTCTCTCCCAATACACAACAGTCACTAATGTGAACAAGGCCTTTGGGTGTTCAGTGTTCTTCAATTGGTCATCCAATAGTACTATTTTTTTTTGTACTTTTTTTTTTTTCAATCGGAGCAGTGTTCTAATTTGTAAATTGAAATATGGGCCTACCTTCAGCCTCAAACAGGCGGCTTGGAGTTGGAGAGCAGTAGGGACTATCCTGCAGGAAAACCAGTTCATTAAATGAGCTTGAGATTGATTAAAAGCTTGTCACGTGTAATCAACAGAAAATAACAAAAGATTATATTATACTTATAAAATATTGTAAATTAATTAAATATTAATATTAAATTATATTTCCATTTATAGAATATGACCTCAAAGGTGTTATTTTTAAATATATATATATATATATATATATATATATGTAAACCTTTTTGTTTTGTCAACTCAAGATTTAAACTATAAACCCTAAAACATGTTGTCAATAGATCACAGGCTCCTCAGGTATATACGAGTTCGGTGTCACTGTATAAACTCAAATTTCAAATTTATACAACTACTTGAAAAATCACTTGGAAAATTCTCTTCCCATACTATTTATTAGTACGTTTTTGCTTTTAAATTATTATTCTAAAATCTTTTTGCAGACTGGTAGGTGGTTTATGAAAATAAAACACATGAAATCAGATTTTATGAACATGTTAAGCAGATAAAGTACAAGAATTGTACAGTGTTATATGACCTTTCTTCCATTTCCAAACTGTAGTGATGAAAACACATGATGTGAAATTGGAAGTACAGTGATGTGAAATACACTTGTGGAAAGTGAAGTGTTTTTCCAACATATTAGGTCATAGAGATGAAGTGGCATTTCACCCATATTAACAAATAGAATGCCTTATAATTAAATAATTTAACTGTAATAATGTAATTACAACTGAAGTGTCTAGAATTTTATTTGGGATTACCAGTTAACAAAATCATGTAATTGGTCTAAATGGAAGCTAAGCAATTAAGGATGAAGCCAACATCTGAAAAAATATTCCACATGAGGAACAGGACCTCTGAAACAATAATCATGCAGAAAAGAGGGGGGCAAGCACACAACACAACACAACACAACACAACACAACACGCATAAAAAGTCATTTCTGTTGTGCCTTTCGACACAGATTATCCACATGCACCTCACATGAAAGTTTATCATCAATAAGCAAACCTAAGTATTGTACAAAGCAACCTATCTAATCGGCTCGTTGTTAATCATGATTGATGAGTGGTTGCCTAAAAATCATTTCCTCTGTTTTTCTAACATTATTTACAAGACTGTGTTCTTTACTCCATGTAACAAAGTAAGCAGAGTTATTAAAAGTAGAGCTCAAATCAAGCAAGAACAACCTGGCTTAAACCTTAGGATCCTCTAGGATCCAGATGTTTTAAAGCATGATGCACCACAGTAAGGATAGCATCATCAGTGTTCCTGTTGACTTGGTAGGCAAACTGATAAGGATCAAGATGGTCTTAACTATGATCCTCTCCAAACACTTCATCACAATGCAGGTTAAGGCGACGGGGCAATAGTCGTTATACTCTTGAGGACTATAGGTCTTTTTTGAATCGGTATAATAATTGATTTTTTCCAAATATCTGGAATAATATGTAAATCATTAGACCTCTGAAAAATATACAAAATTTGTGATTTTAATATGCAAATGACACATTTCTGAACGCTTTACAGAAATTTGCTGTTGGTGTATTAGCCTAAAACAACATGCTCGCCAGATTGTTTTTCTAAATAGCCCTATGTTGTTAGAAATGACTGTTTACCAGGTATGCGGCGCATCCCATGCAACAAGAGATTAACACCAGGGCTCCAGACTAACTTTTCCACAAATTGCACTGGTGCTACCAACTTTCTCAGTTGGTCGCATCTTTTTTTTTTTTTTTTGCCTAAATGCCATGGGATTAATCAATACATGCTGATGAATAGTGGTCTTAATCTGCATACCCAAGTTTTGCACTGATGTAAAAAGACCTCATGTTAGCAAAATGTTTTAATCTTATAACTCTAAAAAAAAAAAAAACTAGGTTGCGGATTCGCATTCAAATTAGGCTACATGCTTGCGTCGACTTCACTGTAGCCTAGATGGCCCTGCTTCCTTTCCGTGAGTTCTGACCGAAAAATGGAAAATATCTAGCGCTTCCGTTTCAGAGTCCCTGTTTCATGTTTGTTAGCCCAGGACATTTTACAAATCCAGACCAAACGATGTTCTACGGCCATGTCCGGAATAAAGAGTAGCCTATCCATGTCAGAGTAAGATTTAGGATTTTGACCATATACATGCATCGCAGTCACAGACCGTATCAACATCAGTGAGCTAAACTTATTGTATTTCGCCACAGGGTGTCACTGTGGCCTCAACCCTTCGCCTTCGCTTACTCTGAGTTTGATTGCTATGTCTGAGGTAAACCACGCCCTCCTCATTACCCTACACAGGAAGAAATGTAGGAAGAAATAAATAAATGTAGAAATACATAAATGTATAAAAAAATAAATGTATAAATAAATGTATAAATGAATAAATGTATTTAAAAAAAAGAATAAATAAATAAATAAATATGGAAAAAAATAAATATATACATGGCCTAAATAAGGAAATAAATGTATAAATAATTATTTATTTTCGGTTTTTTTGCTTTTCTATGTATATTTATTTATTATATATATATCACTGATTCTTGAGAGTCGGGACAAAACACGTTTTAAAAAACTTTTTTAAAAAAATACACACTATATCAATTAGAGTTATATGTTTCTACAGAGAAAGGTCTTAGCTATTTAACCATGTAAAGCAGGGGTGTCAAACTCAGTTCCTGGAGGGCCACAGCCCTGCAGAGTTTAGCTTCAACCCTAATTAAACACACCTGATCAGCTAATCAAGTCCTTCAGGCTTATTTGAAAACTGCAGGTGTGTGTGTGTTGAAGCAGGGTTGGAACAAAACTGTGTAGGGCTGTGGCCCTCCAGGAACTGAGTTTGACACCTGTGATGTAAAGGAACAGGTTCTAAATAAAAACACATTTTTAACAAATAAACATGTTTCCCTTCAGAACTGGATTTGTGTCAACTCCGTCAGACACACTAAAAAGTATACAATTTAAATTCTTCAAATCCAACAAGAATCTAAAGTTCTAAAGTATATTGTAATAGTGTTTAGTTACTCTGATATGTAAAAAAATCCAATATATAAACTTAAGTTGTGATTTCACACTATTCTGAAAACTCAGATTTCTAAATATTTGCATTTTCAAACTTTGATTTTAATTTCAATATTGTAAAACAAATTCCGTAAATAGATAAAACATAAGAGGATGTAGATCAGATGGTCCTTTATTACAAAAACAACATAAACTGAAGGAAGAATATTTTTTTTCCCCAAAAAATTAACAAAAACATTCATACATCCAACACTGTTGACGAAGATCTGACGGTGTTGACGGAAAAACTGACGGTGTTGACGGAAAAACTGATGGTGTTGACAAAAAATGTTTTAATGTTTTACCTCAGATTTGTGAAATGTTCACCTGTTTGTCATGATATGTTCTGACAATAAAGAGTAGTTTAAAACCACAATTAACGCTCTGTTTTCTACAACTTTCACTTAGGAGCAAAAATCTGCCTTTAAACTTGAAATAAAGATTTGACATTTATCGTGATAATTATCGATATTGACTGATATAAAAAAAATGTATAATGATAATTTTTTTTGGCCATATCGCTCAGCCCTACACTGGCTTCTCATATCTCTATCTCTGTCTCTACATATAAATATATATATTAAAGTGCTGGCAAAGTTACACGTTACAAAATAATAAGCAGACCACTGCCTGCCCATTATCTACAAGTCAGATGCGTATGGTTAAATAATGTAATGCATGCTATGTATGAGCATTTATGTGTAAATAAAACCCTGAAATAACAGTTTAACCCTTCACTATATTCACAAATAATATAATATTTGCACATTAAGAGGTTATTGGTGGATTTGTCAACTCCGTCAGCTTACAGGTCAACTCCGTCAGACATAGAACCTGACGGAGTTGACGTCTGACGGAGTTGACGTAAGGGCATGTATTTTCCTGCCAAAATTTGTATTGTACACTGCGGCTAGGTAGTTTTTCCTCAGTTGCTAGCTGTCCCAATAACCTCACTAAAATGCTTAAATTCGGTCCACTATGGTTTTAAAAAAAGTATCTTAACAGAAAGATGGTATTGACATGGTGCAGCTGTGACCATAGGAATATTGACATTGTTTGTCAAAAATATAAAAAAATGTCAAATATACCAGAGCATGTGTGGTAGTGCTGCATTCACCACAGGCAGGGAGATGAAAAGGGGTCCTCAGGGATATAGCTGACCATGCTATTTCCTGATTTAAAGAGCTTTATGAAAAAATCTGACGGAGTTGACAGAAACTGAGGACACAACTTTAATAGGCAGATTTTTATGGAAAATATTGTTTGATGTTCACATAATGCATTGTTTTTTATATTTATACCCCTTATTTTTATTTGATATATATGTTTTCACAATTGTAGAGTTTTTTTTTAAGTTTTTTGGGATGTTAATATTGTGACCTCTTGCTGAGGACAAGTGCAATAACATGGACCTTCTAACCACAGACCATACATTTAAACAAATTTTCCCCAAAAAGATAAAAAAGTTTATTCTAAAAATCAGATATATACAATTCCTTTAGATGTAACTTTGTAAGTATGTCAATCATGATGAATTTCTTAATTTTTAGCTATAAATTAGACTTTTCTTTGTGGGACATGTTTTGTCCCGACTCTCAAGAATCAGTGATATACATTTTTTCTTTTTTTACATTTATTTGTATATTTCTTTATGTATTTATTTGTTTTTAATATTGGCAGCTTTGGAATTCCATACAACACAAGTTAAATGCGTCTCATCCCTCATCCAATGGCGAGCTCGATTGACGCTGTGTGCTTCAAGATTCTGACGCAAGTGCTAAGATTCTGATTGGCCAAGAGAAAAAGTGCTAAGATTCCGATTAGCCCAGAGAAATGTCAATTATAAGAATTATCCAATAATGTTTCGCAATTCTAGCCTGCATGGCAGTTACTGTGAGTAACAGATAGATTAGATAGCACAGATAGATAGTGCCTAGTATAATGATAACCAGTTTAGGGGTCTTCCCTATTTTCCCAATATTATAAAAAATACTATTGTATTTGAAGGATAGAATTTGAAGAAAACGGTAAAATATATACGTTTTATTTTTAAAATGTTTTGTCAGTGACGCGCTGAGTCAGACAATTATTTACACTGCAAAAAAATGAGGCCTGTTTCCATAAAAAATATATAAACCATCCTAAAATGTGTTTACCTTATAGGCAAAATTGCATAAATCTGATTTGCTTAAAGCAATTAAAAATAGCCTACTATTTGGCCAGTGAAAAATATTGAGAATTACTCTTCTCTGAAATGTATTTGATTTATTTTTTTGGAAAATAAGGCAAGAATACTGCATGATTTTTAGTAATGTAATGTGACGGCACATAGTCCTTATTTCATATTTTCCTAATGTCTTGTGTTAAACATGGTATCACATGGATGGGAATATGCACTGAAATGATATGCAGATGATGTTATGCATAGTAAAAAAAGAGGCGTTATAAGTTCCATTTATAGTTATTTTGGAAAGTAGATGCATGTACGCACATCTTCCACTGACTGGGTTTTATAAAGGTCATTTTGCGCAGGTTATGGCGCAAAATCTAGCTTTTGTGTGTAGGCCACTAGGCCTACATACACTTTTAGTATGAAATCTACGGAAGGTTTTAAACATAAGGCCCCAGATCTCAATCCAACTGAACTGCTATGGGAGGACTTTCAGGTGGGCCATACATTTAAGAAACTCTACAAAATCACAGTTAAAAAGATTCTGTATGAAATAATGGGCCAAAAAATGTCTCCAAGCTGATTTAAGAGACTGTCAGACAACTTTATAAAATGTCAAAAGGAGAAATACAAGTAAGTGTACTTTTTTCAACAGAAGACAAATTTAATATGTTGATTAAAAGATTTCAGATTTTTATATTTATATTTATTTGTTAAATTATATCACCATTTCCCATCAGTACTGTCCAAATAAATTTCCAGTATCGATATGCTCACATTTGTGACAGTTGTCGTTTCAAAAGACAGAGATACACACAAAACACTGGTTAAGAATGAATACACCTTATTCATTACGCCTCAGTGTATTATTGTGTCATTACACCAAATATACGACATAAAATCCCTTTTACTTACATCAGAGAGGTTCACGGGTGACACCAATCTGGATTGCTCACCTTGAAAACAATTAAAGTTCATGTCAGGTGGACTAAGGATGAATTATAAAGCAGTGTGAAGACTGTCTAATATGGATTTAGTAGAAAGTCTGAAATGAGCTTTAAAGGAATAGTTAACCCAAAAATGAAAATTCTGTAATTTACTCTATTATGATATATATCTATACTGATATGATTTAATATATCTATTATGGTCAATTATATTTCTGAAACAGAAGCACATGCTTTCCTCTATGGGATATTATCATATTTACGTGAATTGTCTTACAGTTGTGTAAGGTAAATAGTCCATCTTAAACTTACCCTCTAAGATTGGTCTCCAGTCTCTTTCCTTCGAGGGCACATCCTCTGAATCTGAATCTGAACACAGCATGATATTTCCTGAGAAAAAAGATTTTTAAGACATACACACAGGTCAGCTGGACTGAGAACAGCAGTGAAAAGTGTCAAGCTACAGCAAATTCAGCTTTTGAGTTCAATCAAGTTGAGTAGGATATCAAGAGTCATTGTGGGGGCTATATATTAATAAAGTTTTTAACCTAAAACAGTTGCTCTTAATCCTGGTCCTAAGGATCTCACTGCACATTTTGTATGTTTTTATTATCTCACACAGTTCATACTATGGAGATCTCTCTAAACTCTTTCCCTGCCAGTATTTAAAAA
This sequence comes from Rutilus rutilus, assembly GCF_951802725.1. Lineage (NCBI taxonomy): Eukaryota > Metazoa > Chordata > Actinopteri > Cypriniformes > Leuciscidae > Rutilus > Rutilus rutilus. The sequence goes on from NC_140214.1 coordinate 10,402,274, forward strand.
TAAAAAAGGTTACAGCATTTTTTATCTTTTTCACAAAACTTTCATGGCCCCTGGAATATTTTGTTGTATGATCATCTGAAAATGCAATTTAACGAGTTTGTTTACCCATATAATCTTTAAGATATTAGGTTAAACTTATTTGGCTTGCTTTTCACTGATGATGGGCTCAATGTAGCAGCTTCAACTCGAGCTCTGATATACCCCCACAATCACTAAATATGATTACATAGGGCAAGGTACCTAAGGTGAAGGTGGAGTTTGGGGAGGTGGAGGGATGCTGGAACAGCTGAAAACGAAGAGAGGTAAGCAGCTGCTTATATACTCTGGCTGTTGATTGAAAGATTAGATGGGCAAACTCGCTCCTTACCTATGTGCGCAAGTTTCATTTAAAAAGCAACATTTTGAACAAAAAGTTGAGAAAATTGTGTTTTTGACTATGTCTGGATAGTATTCAGCAATATGATCAAAACATAGATGGAGTAGATTGCTCCCATCAACATCCCCAAAGCTTGATCAGTCAGATAACTTCTTCGGTTGACATTATATAAATGTATTCTACGTTGTGGGAGCAGCCAATTTCCCTACAGAATTAAACACAAAAACGTATTAATGCTGTGTTTCTGCTACTCGCCAGATGAAAAAAAAATGTGATTATATGCATGTAATTTTAGCGTCAACGTAATAATCAATGTACATTGTGCATCCGGGTCTGGCTGCAGACCTGCACTTGCACTCCCAGACTTGCACGCTCAGACCAGAGCCATGGAGAGATTTCTCTCTATGGCTCTGGCTCAGACACCAGCGCTTCCTCTGCAAGTGACGTCACCATAGTGTGGTTCGTGTCGGATTGAGAACATCTCCCAATATCGTTCAAAAATCGTTTCTGTAAGTATATATACATATAAATAAATATATATCGTCGCTGTCGGGCAAAAACCTTGTATGTCCAAATTTTGTCAATTTCATATTTTTTAACAAATCGATGCTATTGGTCAGTCCCCACGTGGTTCTGTTATTTTTTTTTACAAATTATTAACCAATCTAAAGTGTTGAAAATAGCTAGAGAGCAAATCTCTTAACTCCATTGGACACTTCAAAGTTCTGTCTGAGAATCCTCGTAACTACACCTCTTCTTCACTCTGTGGCGGGAGCCTCGCGGCATTTTGTCTCCCCAGGATTAAAAGTCACAACAATTAAGAAATCCTCGTCGAGCAACACGTAAAGTAAGCCTTAACTCTGATTTTATCTGTGTTAAACTATGATATCAGTTACTGATGTATTTTCTATATACATTTATATATGAAGAGTTCAGATGCAAAAGCCTCTAAATGCCATCTGAAATTTTCTTCTAGAATGATAATTTTTATCAAGCTCGTATATTTAAGTTCAGTAATTCCACTTAAATGACAATTAATAGGTCATTTTCATTGCCATTTAAGTGAAATTACTAAATTGAAATGTACAAGCTTGATAAAAATGATCATTCTAGAAGAAAATTTCAGATGGCACTTAGAGGCTTTTGCATCTGAACTCTTCATATATACTTATTACTAGGCTTATTATACGTGTGCATTGAAGGGACCTATTATGCAAAATTCACTTTTGCATGCTGTTTGGACATAAATGTGTGTTGGCAGTGTGTGTACACAACCACCCAATAATGATAAAAATCCACTCACTCCTTTTTTATTAATCCCCATAAATCATAAGCATTGTCTCCCAACAACCTGTTTTCAGAATGTCGTTTTAGTGACGTCACTAAAGCCACAGGCCCCGCCCACAAGTGTTGACAGACACTGCCGTTTTAACATAAACCCGCCCTGATCGAGTTCACAGCTAGTTCCGCCATTACTGTACTGACAAGAATGTCTCCCAAGTGTTGTAGTGTAGGTGTTGTGTGGCTGGATGTATTAATCCACATAGCTCTCTCTATTTACTCCCGAAATCTGAGGCAGCCGCTGAAGACAAGGTGGAATTATTTTGTTTTCAAAGAAAATGCTTCCTCAACTCTAACTTACTGAAATTCGTTTATGTACTTATACGCACTTCTTATACTGTGTTTACTCAGCTCTTACGGTGATTTTCTGGAGTAAAACTGACACTTCATCTTTTGTGTGATGTACAATAAACTTTATTAAAATCATCAGTATATTTTTGATCAGCATTCGTACCTGGTCTGAAACAGCAGACTTGTAGGCTATTAATAGTGGATACATACAAGCAGATGACAAATACGTTATAACCGTAATTAAACTAAACTATACCTGTTCCATTTCCATACAGCACTCCGACTCATAGGACTCTGGGTCAAAATGAACACCGTTACTGAAAGTTTCTGATATTATCATCATTCCATGAGATGAAATTGTCCTGAGAGACTGAGCGCGGGCTCATGAAGCTCCGCCCCCTGTGCCGTCCAGCAGCAGCTTATTTGCATTTAAAGGGCACACACTAAAACAGCGCGTTTTTCTGAGCACCAAAAAGTGACAATTTAAATATGCTGTAAAAAATTATCTGTTGGGTATTTTGACCTAAAATTTCACATACACACTCTGGGGACATTAGAGACTTATTGTAGGCTACATCTTGTGAAAAGGGGCATAATAGGTCACTAAATTAGGCTATTTATTTAGGATTTTGTGTCACACTAATGTCAGCTGCTCAACTCATATGTCAGTCACTACTAGCGCCACAACATGTCCCACGATAATGTCAGTGGCACGTCACAAGTTCTAGTGGCGCATACCATTCTCCACTGGCTCATACCAATGGAAACCGGTGTTCTGAGGATTTGTGCTACCAGCATAATATTCATGTGGTTTGAGGCTTTTCACGTCCATACGTTAATATCTACCCCAAACTTACCCTGTTCTTGAGCACCAGGAACCTTACCCTTAATAACTCTCTTATCTATTTGGTAACCAAGGCAATTATGGCCCTGTCCCAAATGTCACACTCCAGACTTGTGGACTTCCTCAGAGTCCACACTTTGGTGACATCATGTAGTGCAGACGGCCCTTGGCACGAGGGCGCATTGAGAGGTATTTTTGGGACAGACTCGATCTGCACGCTGGAAATAACGGTCTGGTTGTTGTTGGACAGGAGCAGGGGCGTCATGCAAGCCAAAATTCTGGGGGGGCACAATCTGAGACGTTGCAATTGTTTTCTGACCGGTGATATGGATCATGTTAGGAGAGGTCAGGGGGTTTCTCCCCCTGAAAATTTTTAAATTCTGGCTGCTAAACATACCATTTCAATGCAGTTTGGGAGGGACAGAAATACCTTAACGGAGCTAGCAGCAACCCTCCTCTATCTGAGGACTAAGTTAAAGTATCTATTTTTTCAGTTTATGTAAAAGACAGGTTGATGAAAGAACTGTTAGCTCAAATTCAAAAGCTTTTGAAGTCTACTTCATTAAAGCATGTTTACACACACACTTACTGTACACTTAGGCCTACTACACATGATTTTAAAAACAGTACCACTGCAGTTTTTATGTTATGATTTTAAATTGGTATGTGACCTAAGAACGATCTTACATTAAAGGTACATAAAGGTGCTGAGGTCTGACTTTGTGGTGCTCTGAAATTAAGTTATTTTAATATTAATATGTGATGAAGGACTTTGAAAGAAGTTTGACAGATTTCAGTGCTGAATAAGGTTTTAACACTACCCCGTTTATTTGAAAATGGTTAATATTTGACAGAAATGTAAAAAAGTAATCAAATCAAATGTAATATGTAACATTACTTTAGTAAAATCATTGAAATACGTTAAAATCATTAAATAAGGAACTTGTAAAGAGTAATTTATGAGCTAACATAAAAGCTAGTAACTTGTAACTTGTACATTTAACCTATGAACCAGACAGAAGGGCTAGCTAGCCATTGGATTTATGATTCTGGGTAACAACTGTTGCAAAACCATTCCTCAGGTGGGTGAAGGTCATGGTGGTGGGGATTAGGGAGAGGGGCTCTTAAAGTCCATTCCTCTGGGACGTCTGGTGGTAGGGCCAGCCCTGTATGTTTATTCAGAAGTGCTCATGTCAAATATTTGTGCTGTTATGGTTAAACATATTGAAAATGGCATTCACTTCTACACTAGGATGTCACGGTTCATAGATCCAATGTCTCTCTCTCGTCTCGTGCTTTGTTTGTTTACATGTGTGTGAGCGCGTGAGTGGGTGTGTCCGGCTGGTTATCACTGATCAGCGATCCAGCTGCAATCACTCATGATCAGCTGCAGTCCATCTCATCACAGTATATAAACTCACCACTTTCTCATCTCCCCTGTCAGATCGTTGTATGAAGTCCTTGTGTTGTGTCTGATCCTGTTCCCGTTCCTGTTCATCGTCTCCGTCCTGAGTTCCTGTGTTCCAGTCACCGTCTTGTGGATTCGTTTCATGTCAGGAGATTGTCGGCACTTCAGAGCACCCTGCACTTCTGTCTTCACCGTGTCTGGCCATCGAAGTCCCTGCGCCACAGCCTGCATCATCTCGGACTTTCATCGTCATCATCATCATCATTACTTTATTCTAAATAAAAGAGTTTTACTTGCACAGTGTTTCCTCGTTTCTGTCGTAACAGAACGATCTGACCAAACATGGAAACAGCGAGTAATACAGCACCATCGATGGAGGATTACATCAGTAACAGCATGGCGCGTATGGATCTTCAAGAGAAAAACCTCAACGATACTGGTCGCGCTGTTCAGGCTTTAGTGGCGCAGGTGTCCGAGCTCACCCGGCAGATCCAACAGATGCGAGCTCCCACTGCGCCACCCACACCAGCCGCTCCCCCCACACCATCGGAAGGCCCATCCCAGTCAGAGCCACGCCTACCAGTTCCAGAATCCTACTCAGGTGAACCTAATTTTTGCAGGGCTTTTCTAACCCGGTGTTCCATGCATTTCTCCCTCCAGCCCAAAACCTTCAATAATGAACGTTCCAAGATTCCCCTCAAACCCCTTACACATCAGATCGCTGTACACGCACTTAACGGACAAGAACTTCCTACCATCACTTTTGCTACTGAAGACATCACCCTCATCACATCTGGCAACCACACTGAAACCATCTCATTTTACATCCTGGACACTCCCCTTGCACCCATAGTACTTGGTCACCCCTGGCTCACCCGTCACAATCCTAAAGTGGACTGGCAGCTCAAGTCTGTGTCAGCGTGGAGCAGTCAATGTCATGAGTCTTGTCTAGTGTCTGCTTGTCCGTCTGTTTCTGTCCCTGTGTTTCAGGAGGAGCCAATGGATCTGTCTAACGTGCCCGCGGAGTGCCTGGACCTGAAGGAGGTGTTCAGTAAGTCTCGGGCTGCTTCTCTTCCTCCACATCGTCCCTATGACTGTGCCATAGACTTATTACCAGGTACTGCTCCGCCTAAAGGCAAGTTATATTCACTCTCGACACCAGAGAGGGAGGCTATGGAGAAATATATTTCTGATTCTCTAGCAACGGGGTTCATTCGTCCTTCCTCTTCACCATTGGGGGCGGGGTTCTTTTTTGTGGGGAAGAAGGATGGATCCCTGCGACCTTGTATTGACTACCGGGGGTTGAACAACATCACGGTAAAGAATACCTATCCTTTGCCGTTGATGTCTTCAGCCTTCGAGAGGTTGCAGGGAGCGTCCATCTTCACAAAATTGGATTTACGTAATGCTTATCATTTGGTCCGCATCAGGGAGGGGGATGAGTGGAAGACCGCTTTTAACACCCCCAGAGGGCACTTTGAATATTTGGTTATGCCTTTTGGGCTTTCCAACAGCCCAGCGGTCTTCCAGGCACTCGTCAATGACGTGCTGCGAGATATGATAGATCAGTTCATATATGTCTACCTGGACGACATACTGATTTTTTCTTCCTCTCTCCAGGAACACGTGCAGCACGTCCGACGAGTGCTTCAGAGGTTGCTAGAGAATGGGCTTTTTGTCAAGGCGGAGAAATGCAATTTTCATGCACAGTCTGTTCTATTCCTAGGGTACATCGTGTCGGTTGAGGGAATGCGCTTGGATCCTGAGAAGATCAAGGCTGTGGTGGATTGGCCAAGTCCAGAGTCTCGTAAGGCCCTACTGAGATTTCTGGGGTTCGCCAATTTCTACCGGCGTTTTATTCGCAACTTCAGCCAACTAGCCGCACCTCTGACTGCCTTGATCTCCCCCAGAACGACGTTCAAGTGGTCAGACGCAGCTGAGGCTGCGTTTACCAAACTGAAGGGTTGCTTCGTTTCAGCCCCCATTCTGACAACCCCTGATCCTTCACGTCAGTTCGTGGTGGAGGTTGACGCGTCAGAGGTGGGGGTAGGTGCAGTGTTATCCCAGCGTTCTCTTTCAGACGACAAGATGCACCCTTGCGCGTTTTTGTCTCATCGTCTATCTCCTGCCGAACGCAATTATGACATTGGGAACAGAGAGTTGTTGGCAGTCAAGTTAGCATTGGAGGAATGGGGGCACTGGTTAGAAGGGTCGGGGGTACCTTTTATCGTCTGGACCGATCACAAGAACTTGGAATACATTCGGACTGCTAAAAGATTGAACTCCAGGCAGGCTCGGTGGGCACTTTTTTTCGGTCGTTTTGATTTTACTCTCTCGTACCGCCCGGGTTCTAAGAACATCAAACCCGATTCTTTATCGCGTATTTTTGATCGTTCCGAACGCCCGTCTACTCCCGAGTGCATTTTACCGGAGACTCTATTCATCTCCACACTCGTAAGGGAGGTCGAATCGAAGGTCAGGAAGGCCTTAGAAGGGGTAACGCCCCCGGTCGGTTGCCCACCGAATCGTTTATTTGTGCCTGAGAGTTTACGGTCCAGCGTTATTCAGTGGGGGCATTCTTCCAATGTGGCTTGTCATCCAGGAGTCAGTCGTACTAAATTTTTAGTTAAGCAACGATTCTGGTGGCCTCTCATGGCTCGTGACATTCACAATTTTGTTTTGGCTTGCTCAGTTTGTGCCACTGGAAAGACTTCCAATCGACCCCCAGATGGGTTACTCCAACCGCTGCCGGTCCCTTCGAGACCCTGGTCCCATATCGCACTAGATTTTGTTACCGCCCTCCCACCCTCTCAGGGTCACACGGTAGTTTTGACCGTGGTGGACCGGTTCTCGAAGGCGGCCCATTTCATTCCCTTGCCCAAATTACCCTCAGCCAAGGAGACAGCGGTGATTGTCGTTGACCACGTCTTTCGGTTACATGGCCTCCCGACAGACGTGGTTTCTGACAGAGGACCCCAGTTTGTGTCCAAATTTTGGCGAGAGTTTTGTAGATTACTGGGTGCGACTGTCAGTCTGTCCTCTGGGTTTCACCCCCAGAGCAATGGCCAAACTGAGAGAGCCAACCAGGATTTGGAGAGAACGTTACGATGTTTGGTCTCCAAGAATCCTTCCTCTTGGAGTCACCAACTCTCTATGGTGGAGTACGCCCACAACACGTTGCCAGTGTCATCCATGGGCCTGTCTCCGTTTGAGTGTAGTGTAGGTTACCAGCCACCAATCTTTCCTAGTCTGGAATCCGAAGTCGCGGTCCCCTCCGCTCACGCCTTCGTCCAGAGGTGTCACCGCACATGGACTAGAGCCCGCGAGACTCTACTCCAGGTGGGGTTGCGCACCAAGGCCAAAGCCGATCGCCACCGGTCTAGGCCTCCCGTATACGTCGCTGGTCAAAAAGTGTGGCTTTCTACCAAGAACATTCCTCTCCGTTCCGTATCCAATAAGCTTGCTCCTAAATTCATTGGCCCGTTTACTGTCACCAAGATCATTAGTCCGGTGGCAGTCCGCCTCAACCTTCCTCCGGCGTACAGGAGGATTCACCCCGTCTTCCATGTGTCCAAAATTAAGCCCGTATTTCATTCTCGTATTAATCCGCCAGCCCCGGTTCCTCCCCCGCCGCGACTCGTAGATGGGGAACCCACTTATTCGGTCAATCGTGTGCTGGACTCAAGGCGGAGGGGACGCGGATTTCAGTACTTGGTGGACTGGGAAGGTTACGGTCCAGAGGAGAGAAGTTGGGTACCTGCCAGAGACATTCTGGATCACTCCCTTATCGATGATTACAATCGGCAGGTAAGGGGGCCTGGGAACACCAGGAGGTGTTCCTAGGGAGGGGGGTACTGTCACGGTTCATAGATCCAATGTCTCTCTCTCGTCTCGTGCTTTGTTTGTTTACATGTGTGTGAGCGCGTGAGTGGGTGTGTCCGGCTTGTTATCACTGATCAGCGATCCAGCTGCAATCACTCATGATCAGCTGCAGTCCATCTCATCACAGTATATAAACTCACCACTTTCTCATCTCCCCTGTCAGATCGTTGTATGAAGTCCTTGTGTTGTGTCTGATCCTGTTCCCGTTCCTGTTCATCGTCTCCGTCCTGAGTTCCTGTGTTCCAGTCACCGTCTTGTGGATTCGTTTCATGTCAGGAGATTGTCGGCACTTCAGAGCACCCTGCACTTCTGTCTTCACCGTGTCTGGCCATCGAAGTCCCTGCGCCACAGCCTGCATCATCTCGGACTTTCATCGTCATCATCATCATCATTACTTTATTCTAAATAAAAGAGTTTTACTTGCACAGTGTTTCCTCGTTTCTGTCGTAACATAGGATATGCAATACTGCCCCTTTTCTTAAATAGTGCAATCTTAACTTCTTCACTCAACAATTACGGGTGCATCAATTTACAAAAATGACTATACACAATGCCAATAACTTAAAACACAGATGATAAAACCACAAATTAGAGGACTTTTATGCCTACCCTAACGTCTGTCTGCAAGGCTCCAAAAGGAATCCCTCACTCTCTCTAAGTTCACATCCTGGGTCCTCTCTGACTCAACAGCAATAACCATCAGATCAGCCATTCTTTCCTGCAACATTGTGGTACGCAATCTGTTCTTTATGAATTTTAGCGCAGAGAAGCATCTTTCATTGCTGCATGATGTGACTGGCAGAGTGATAATGAGCTGGTACATTTTGCTAATTTCAGGATATGCTTCAACAAGACCATTCTGAAGCAGGAACTGATAAATAGCCAACATCTTGCAGGGAGGTGTGTTTTCTCTATTTAATCTGTGTATCAGGAGTTTGTATTCTATTTCAGCTTGACTTGAATTTACATCCCCTTCGTAGTATGCACACAGCTGTTTCAGGTTTGGGATCTTCTCTAAAGATGGTCTTGTGAGGCAGCCTGTGTGTTTGAGAAGAGGTTGGTTCTCAATGCTAAACCTTTCAGTTATGCTCTGAATGCAGAGGTCAAGAGTGGCAAAGTAAAAATTAACCTTCACCTCCTCTTTTTGATTGATCTGTGTCTGGCTTTGCCAGTTGTCATCCAGTCTCCTTGAAACCTTTCGTTGCCTTCTTTCCACCCATTCAACATCAATCTTTGATGCCACCATTTCTGCTTCATTCCACATCTCATTAAAAACTTCATCCCCCCTCAAGACAGACAACTCCATTTTGCAATCATTCACAAGATCTATAGCTGTGCAGATGTCCATGTCTTCACCCTGAAGGTATTTTGAAAGTGTACCTGTCACCGACAGAATTCTACTTAAGGCCACCATATGGAAACAGAATTCAAAATCAATGGCTCTTCTCAGTGCCATTGCAGTTCCTGATGTGTCCCTGTCAAATGCAACACTTGTCTGAATCCGATCCAATGTCTCCAACACAGAATCTATGGTAATGAGAAGTGCTCTGCAGTTGTCAATTCGTGCTGCCCATCTTGTTGTACTCAAGGACTTCAGTGTCTTGGGTCTCCCGGGGTCATTTCCCATCAACTCTTCTTGAACATCAATGAACAAGCTATGTCTTTTGGTGGAACCTTCCATGAACACATAGAGCTGCTCAATGAGACCAAAGAAGTTGCGGGAGGGTATATTTTTACAACACATATCAACTACAACAAGGTTCATATGATGGGCATAGCAATGCACGAAATATGCCTTGTCATTGGTCTGTTTTATGATCGCTTGTACGCCCCTATATATTCCTGACATGGCAGCACAACCATCATATCCCTGTCCTCTGATGTTGCTGACTTCAAGGTTGTATTTCTCCATTGTATCCACAAGAGTCCTGGCAAGACCAATACCAGTTGTATCTTTCACGTTCACCATATCAATTAGGCACTCCTGAATATTGGCTGTTTTGTCAACAAAATGAAGAATGACCGACAACTGATCCTGTTTAGCTGAGTCTGGAGTTGTGTCGAGGCACACAGAAAATAATTTAGCTTCCTTCACTTCATCTATTATTTTCCCTCTGACTTCTTTTGCAATGCAGCCAATCATTTCATTCTGACTCTGTGCAGAAAGGTAACTGGGCACACCTTTAGGGTTTTTCTTGGCCAATTCAATGTGGGCATGAAGTACATCATTCATATCCTGCCACTAATCCTGTTATTTCTCGGAAAACACCTTTGTTTTTTGACGTTTCAGATTCATCATGGCTTTGAAAAGGCAATCTCACATTGGCGAGTGTTGATGCTATGTCTGCAAGCCTGAAGACTGCCTGGAATCTGTTCTGCCTTTCTTTTGTTTTAAGCTCAATTTGGTTTGCTCTCTGTACTGACAGCTGTGCATCAACTGGATCATTTATCAAGTACATCTGCCACTTTTGAAAGTTGTCTTTGTGTAGTTGGCTTGCATTATGTCGGTCAAAGCCTTTCCCTGTCTCCAAAGCAGTCTTCCAATCCCGAAACCAGCAGAAACCTTGTCATAGTATGTAATGTGTCCAAAAACTCGACATGGAAAACAAAAAGCAGCATCATTTGTTTTGTGGTATTCTAACCACTGATACTTCTCAAACCATGACTTGCTGAAACTTCTGAGTTTGCTTCCATGTAAAGTTTTTGGATATCTGTCTTCCTCCCTGTGAATAGGCCCTTTCCTTATGTACCTGTCCCTTGCCAAACGCTCATCTGGGATGACAAAATCAGCATCTGCTTCTGCAAAGTAGACAATGCTTAATAATTTGATATCTAATAGAATGTAAATTGTCACAAAGAACAGCCTTGACTTTCCCCCTGACATAATCACCTTCAATCTCATGGCTTTGTGTGACACTCAGAATCTGAGCGGAATCCTCACAGTCTGACTGAAAATCTGAAATTAAATCATATGAAGCTTCTTACATATAGGCTACTAATAAATGCTGACTTTTTTTCATTCATCAAATCAATACATATTCTTCCCTTACCACTAAATAGGAATTCTCACTAAATCCCACAAATTATACCTGCCCTCTCAGTTTCTTTACAGGATACACTAGGGCTGTGACTTTCTGGCCTTTTCTTTTGAAAAAATGACAAAATATTTCTCTGCATCATGACCTGTAGGTACCAAATAGAATTCAGTGTTCTGCTCATTTTAACATGTGTTAGTGGTCATATAGGCTATATATATATTATCTTACTGGCATAATATTGAGGCATTAAATCTATCATCTTACTAATAATATATTTTGTATTACTGTATTACTGTTGTATTATGGCAAGTAGTATTTTCTGGACTATAAGTCGCACTTTTTTTCATAGTTTGGCTGGTCCTGCGACAGTGCGACTTATAATCAGGTGCGACTTATATCAAAATTAATTCAGACTGAGATGAACCAAGAGAAAACATTACCGTCTACAGCCGCGAGAGGGCGCTCTAGTTGGCGGAGTTATTCAGAAGCGACACGGATGAAGAAAATTCAAATGGATTCAGTGATGTGGAATGAGATCGCGGGATCTTAGTGAACTTGTTTACTACTGCCTGGTAACTTGCTTGTTGGACTCGCTGGCTTATGTTAATTTAGCCTATTCAGCCTCCCAGGTATATGCTCATGCTATTGCGTAGCTGAATAACTGTTAATGTGTTACGTTAACACACCGGACACCTATTCAGCCTGTTATTCTGTGTACTTCTGAAACATAATAGGCTTGTTTGAGATGAGGAAAATCTGCGCAGAATCGATCACCGGTGATCAGCGCGAGATGCATGCCGGTTAGAAATGTGTCCGAGTGCGGTCCGCCTTGCTCTGATGTCATGCTGACGTATGTCAAAAATCTCTCGCGAGCGCAAGGCGCACCTGTCGGATTCTGCAGTCGAGCGCAGTTGCTCTCCACCGACTGCGCTGATCAGAAGCATGATGGGAAACGACTTGCTGACGACACAGCTTGATGTTCATTGGTTTAAACAACCGTGATGTATTGCTCTTATTTAAAATGTTTGATTTTAAAACTCTGATATCATGTTTTATGTGTACGTTATGTGGTAATATTCCCAAACTACCTCAGTGCGATCTCTATGGGTTATGCAATGTAATTTTTATTTAAAAAAAAAAAGAAAAAAAAAAGACTGATAAACATGTATTTGGAATGGAATTAAATAAGTATGCTACTTTGGGTGTCTTGTTCATTATATTTATTTTCATATAAAAGCAAGAGAACTTAAATTCCATTCAGTTTATTAGCAACACTGTGCACGAGCGTGAATCCGGTGAATCCCGCGATATCCGTCTTTGATCTCGCAGGTGTCAGATCCACAGTGAGAAGAGAGAACTGTCCGGCTTGCCTGCGCTTTTTTCACTCCTCCTCTCACTGCAGCCGCCTACTCTCGCATACATTTCAGGCGAGGCGCATCTCAAACAAGCCTATTTTTTCGCCTTGCGCTCGCGAGAGATTTTTGACATACGTCAGCATGACATCAGAGCAAGGCGGACCGCACTCGGACACATTTCTAACCGGCATGCATCTCGCGCTGATCACCGGTGATCGATTCTGCGCAGATTTTCCTCATCTCAAACAAGCCTCATCTTTGATCTCACAGGTGTCAGATCCACTGCGAGAAGAGAGAACTGTCCGTCTTGCCTGCACTTTTTTAACTCCTCCTCTCACTGCAGCCGCCTACTCTCGCATACATTTCAGGCGAGGCAAGGCGCATCTCAAACAAGCCTAAGGCTTGTTTGAGATGAGCAAAATCTGCGCAGAATCGATCACCGGTGATCAGCGCGAGATGCATGCCGGTTAGAAATGTGTCCGAGTGCGGTCCGCCTTGCTCTGATGTCATGCTGACGTATGTCAAAAATCTCTCGCGAGCGCAAGGCGCACCTGTCGGATTCTGCAGTCGAGCGCAGTTGCTCTCCACCGACTGCGCTGATCAAAAGCACGATGGGAAACGACTTGCTGACGACACAGCTTGATGTTCATTGGTTTAAACAACCGTGATGTATTGCTCTTATTTAAAATGTTTGATTTTAAAACTCTGATATCATGTTTTATGTGTACGTTATGTGGTAATATTCCCAAACTACCTCAGTGCACGAGCGTGAATCCGGTGAATCCCGCGATATCCGTCTTTGATCTCGCAGGTGTCAGATCCACTGCGAGAAGAGAGAACTGTCCGGCTTGCCTGCGCTTCTTTCACTCCTCCTCTCACTGCAGCCGCCTACTCTCGCTTACATTTCAGGCGAGGCGAGGCGCATCTCAAACAAGCCTCTAGTGTTTCGACACATCTGCGCTTCGGGATCTCGCAAAGCTTCGGAACGACTGTTTCGCGTCAGCCATCCTTAGCTCCCGCGAGAACTCAGGATTTCCAGGGTAAACCGTGTATGCATCTTGAGACAAAACAATGGCACTGATATGTCAGTGCAAGTTGCTTTCAGCTCAAGCACGCATGGTCTGGGACTATAAAGGGGGCGTATGTTTTATAGAAATGTTTATTTTAATTTTATTTTATTTAAGGCTATTTGTTTTTTAAAACATCATAACTCGTCGACGCCCCTTTGTTCATTCATGAAGTCGGCTAAACTTCTTTTTTGATTAGGCTACATTAACTTTGTATGTAGGATTTTCATCCCTCACTCAAATGAAAAAGAAGGATATTAATGTTTTGATGCTCATCTTTTTGAAGACGTAGGCTACTTGAAGTTGAGCACATGGGCTACCGTAACGATTCGAATTTGCTAAAGTGGGCAATCTTCTTACTGAGGTTGGATGCGAGAACCCTATGAAACATTGCACATACACTTTGTTTATTAATAAGATGAAAATACCGGACATCTTTAAGTAGGCTACATTTTCACGAATGATCTCTTATGATCATTATACGAAAACTCAGCATAGGCTATTCCCAAACCCAATCTTATAAAAAGACTGTTACTGTCCAGTTCCACGACTTTAACCTAAAATAGGCCTCTTACTTTATAACTTTATAATTCTAATAAGCAAAGAATGTGCACAATGCGTTTAATTTAAAGCAACATACCTGAAGTGTCCACTGTTTTGATCCATTCTCTGAGTTCAGGAGAAAATTCATTCACATCATCGTTTTTCAGAAAATTCAGAAAATTTCGACATACATTTTCACCCTTTCCATGGATGATGTCCAGAAGCTTGATAACTCCCTCCCATAGATTTCCCATAACTGTCATAGATTTAAGATCATCGTATTCTGTCGTTGTTATAAGTTCGTGCTCTTGAACATGTTGCAAAATATTAATCCAATCCGGTTTAAGCCAACCGATGAGCTTAATTTTGCTTTTCAAAAGGACTTTATCCATTTTGACAACAGGTTTACGCTATACAACCCTGTACTGACGTGTACAAGATACCATAGAGACAGAGTTTACTTTCGTTTTCGATCTGTGTACTATGGGTGAAGATCGTTTCAAAAGAAGGACAGCTGTCTCGACCTTCTGTTAGTTAGTTTATTAGTTTATTTATTTATATGCTTTTTGTTTGCATCTTACAGCACATTATATAGGCCATTATCTAATCTCATCCACTGTTATGTAGCCTAACTTAATTTACAAACCTTGTAAAATGAGGCAGTTTTCTATGAGTTCAAACTGAATTTGTAAAACTATTAGTCTACTAACCACCATTAGTTAAAAAGCATTATGATGCCTCTGTCTTCAGCAAATACAACATTTCTGTTTTGTTTTTCAACTTTTCTTTATAAAATATACGAGATTTAACTCATTTTTAAAGTCAGTTATGTAATTTAAGGTGAACATCCATTTTGATTGTACTTAAAGTGTAACTCTCGCCAAATGTATCTTGCATTGCTTGCTATTAAATGAATTGATTGTTGAAAGTACCAAATTGAAAGAAGATCATACTGTGTTTCAGTGATTAAACCAAATGTTTTCATTACATATTACAATAATCTTTTGTTTGAAACAGATTATGTGTTGTGGAGTGAAAATGTGTGTAACTTAATGAAAGCAAGGGATCAGGTTTTGAAAGAATTAATTGCTGTGTCACAAGTGTGATCAGTTTGGATTTTTGTACTAAGAGGTTTGAAAATGTACACCTTGTTTTTTCACAATATTGCAGGTTTTATAATCACTAAGGTCCCGAATGTGAGGCTAGTTAGGGGGTTCTGAAATTTTTTTGATTTCTCTGATCTACATATGTGCATTTAAAGATGTTTTGAAAGCCAAAAAAATTGGATAACAATAGCTTTAAAACCATGTCAGTGGGCAGCTGATTATTTTTCTCTCCTCATCAGATCAGTATCACACTCTTTTTCTCTTTGTTTTTCTCTTGACCTGTCTCTTCCCCACCTAAAGCTGAGCTTTGACTGATATAGACTGAAATAGGCTTTTCACGTGTCTGTCAGTGAAGAAAGTAAACGAACTGATAGGTTGATTTATGAATCATTTTCTCAGAATCATTCATTTACTGAAAGCTACTAGAAAATCTAGTAACTAAGTTTATTAAATTCATTCACAAAATGTACACATTCATTACTGATCTTATGCCTAATTCAGGGCCGTAGACTGTACACACACATATTATATAAACACAAACTCTATGCAGTGGCGTGCACACTTTAATCGTGAAAGTGCCTTTCGGTCGTATCGCGGTGCCCTCAGAACGTGATTTCTACCGAGGGTGATTTCTACCGACTTCGCCCCAGCCTCCGCAGAGGTCTGTCATACCACACACACCGCTGCTTTTATGTTAGATGCGATTAATGGATTTGATAGCACTAATTGAAATACATCTTTGAGTTTATACCTGTTAGCCTTTTGTGAGCAGGAGGGTCTGCATCTTTACCTGATGTTATTAAGAAATAAAGAAATTTGAACAATGAAAAATCTAAAACTTTAATATATGTAAGTAAGTATTATGAATCAATAAATACTTCACAAATCATATTGAGTTTAGTACAATGGTTTAGATAACATAATAACATGGGTTAAATCTATTGATTACCTAGTAAGTGTCCAACTTAATACTTTTATAAAGCATTGTTGATTACACTGAAACATACTGGATTAGGATTTACTTGGAACAATCGCTAGTAAATTTCCAAAACAATTACAAAGAATCAGCAAGTAACATTGAATTCAATATGAAACTCTTCAAGCAGAAATACTGAAATAGCATTTGCTTGTAAACCATATTCCAATAGTTTTATTTACAAAATTAAAAAAACTTTTTACAGTGTAGACTGAAAGATTCAATCTTTCATAGAATTTAAATTTTGTAACAAATGTATCAATGCGCTAAAAAGAGTTACAAAACTAGCAACATCTATCACTCATGTCATTCGTTACCTGTGAGAAGGATTCGTCGAACCCACACTTCCTTTCCTTCAGTTTTATCAGAAAGACTCAGCTTGACCTCCTCAATGTTGACATTCACAAACGCTTCAAATGTGGGATGATAGTTTGGACCAAAATTACACTCAAACATCTCACTCTGAAAAAAGAACAGCAATATGAAGGCGAGAGACTAAATGACTAAAATCACAGAAAAAATAGAGTGTTAATCTATTACACAAATTACTCATTATGAAAAATATGCTAAAAACAACTAGAAATCAAGAACTTTTCTCAAGGAAACCATCTACTCTTTAATGACATTTTAGTGATAAATAGTGCAAATAGTGTCCTCTCACTTAAGAGATTTACACCACAGTCATCTCAAGTTTGTATTTTATATATGTTCAAAAGTAATGAGTAATGTGTGTGTGCCTCTCATTAGGGGAATATGATACGGATCAGAGTGTAATAGAAGGCACATTTCCACAGAAATACACTTTTTATTAGTATTATGTAATCATTTGCTTTCATTTAATTAAAAAGATACCTCTGACAGTGGAACATTCAATGGGAGCAAATATTTCACAGTGTGGAACGTGCAGTCTCAAGATTGAACCATGAAAACAGTCAATGTTGTACAAGGGTCCGGCTGGCTGCATCTGACCCAAACCATCTAACACACGAGGATCCCATGAGACAGTTTTATACAGCACCTCTCCTTCACCCTCCATCACAAACACAAGGCTGGTCAGACTGCAACAAAACTGACCAGCATGTGGACACACAAAGCTGGAGGACATAATATTAATGTTATTTACTTTATAAAGTCAAAACAGTATGCTTACATTCTAACAATGTCCAAAAAATAAGATGAGAGTTCAATACCTGTATTCTTGTGTTTGTCCTCATCATCTCCCTGAAGTAGTTCAGGTGTGAACACTTCTGCATCTTCTGAGGACTGAAATAAAGAAAAGTATAAAGAGTATATGTATCCTCTATAATGTCATGTTACAGTATGTAAAAGATTAAATGTAAACATTCTGAATAATGGGATTACAAAATAGTGTAATTAAATGAAATACCGTACCACTGTTTTTAGATTCAGATTCAAATTAATTCATTCACACATAATATCACAAACAAAAAATAATAATTGTTATAACAAGAAAGACTCTTCGGCTTCTACTCACTGATTGTGCTGAAGATGATTCAGGTTTTGATGATGAGCAAGACCCAGAATCTGAACTCTCTCCTTCTGTCAGACAAAACACAATTCAAACACTTTAACACCATTAAGAACAAGTGAAACCATCGAGCATTTGTCCAAAATAACGGGTTATTCAAAAACTTTTTGCACACAATAATTTCTTTTCAGATACAGATAATTTCTTTTCATTTACTGTATGTTGCAATTGTTTTTTCAGATGACCTTTCAGTCTGACTGAAATCCAGCTATTAAAGTGCATGTAAATGTACTGGTGAGTTTAGGAGGCGCTATAGGAAGAATCTCTATAGAGTAACGACAGCCTCTTTTAGAGCTTTGTAAAGTGTCAGGTCTGTTGGGCCATTTCTGCTTAATTTTATCCACAACTGTAAAAGAGAAAATGACTGATGGTGAAAGACTTTCTTGCCATCACAAACTAAAGAACATCTGTTCTTCACCAACTCTGATAAAGCTGATATCCTGTTTTCCTCCCTCTCTCTCTCCTTCTCTTCCTCCCTCTCTCCGTGTGTGTGTTTTGTCGTTTGATGGTTTAGTTTCTTCCCTCTGTCTCCCTCTCTCCCTCCACCCAGCCCTTCAAAGATGACATGGACCTGAAGCAAGACCTCCAGAGCGACACGCAGGAACCCAAGGTGGAGGAGTAGCCCAAGGTAAGAAACAGAGCAGGTGCATATGGACATAATGCTACACTTAAAGGTGAAGTGGGCAATTTTTTTTAATTCCAGTTTACTGTTTATTGTGCCAGTTTAATATGCAAAGACAATGTGAAGTAGGTTGATTGGCACTATCAAAGCTCTCAAATATCACTGTTTAAGCAGCCCAACACAGCAATATTGGCTCAACCAATACTGTGAGATTAGGGCGGGGCTATCTTTTTTCCTGACCAATAGCAAATGAGGTGAGCTTTCTTGAAAGGTGTCGTTATTTTTCCAATTCCATTTACTGATGCTAGTGGTGCAGAAATAACACACTTTACCTTTAATGTTAAACACACACAGAGGGAGTATTTTAGCTTCTGTCCAACATTTTTTACCAGACAAGAAACTATTTTTGTATTATATTCCAATGGATACACTACTGCTCAAAGGTTTGGTGTTAAAGGTGAAGTTCACTTTTAAAAAAACTTTTGCTGATAATTTACTTTCACATTTGATAATTTAATTCACATTTGTAAACACGTCAAGGTCACGCTTGACGTGTTTACAAATGTGCGGAAGGAGGACCATATACACATTTTCAAATGTATTTGTGTCAGTTTATCGTTTAAGATGCCCATTTCGTGTGCGTATCCTGGGTATTTTAATATTAAAAAGCCAAAAAGAACATTTTCTTCAGGACAGAAATTTTTCAAGCGTGACCTTTTTAACGTAATTGCGTATTACGTGACGTCACGAACGCGCATCACAGAACAGAGCAAGGCGAACATTTGTGCTTATAAAACTTAAACTTTTTTATTTATTTTTGAAATGACCGATCGTTTCGCTAGATAAGACCCTAATTCATCGTCTGGTATCGTTTAAAGCCCTTTGAAGCTGCACTGAAACTGTCATTTGGACCTTGAACCGTTTGGGTCCCATTGGACTCCATAATATGGGGGGAAATCCTGGAATGTTTTCATCAAAAACCTTAATTTCTTTTCGACTGAAGAAAGAAAGACATGGACATCTTGGATGACATGGGGGTGAGTAAATTATCAGCAAAAGTTTTTTTTTGGCGAGCTTTGGCGGCTGGGGGGAGGTTCCGGGGCCCGCTGGGCACGGCGCTTTTTACGGCGCGAGGCCGCGGCGGGCAGTGAAGCAGTCTCGTCGAAGAAGGCCAGGCGAGTCCTCAGAGTCGCCATGGGAAGTTGCTCGCAGTGAGGGCATCCGCCGTCAGCGAGCGCGAGAGCTGCGTGTTCCTGACCCAGGCAGGGAACGCACACGATGTGGCGGTCCCCGTCGCTGAGTGTGGCTCTGCACGAGCCGCAGGAGGGCATCTTTAGAAAGACGCTGGCTCTTTTAGGATGTGTGTTGCGGTGGCAACACACACACACACACAAATTACAGTGCAGTAAAAGAGCGAAAAGGATATAAGCGCCGGAAAGCGCAGCAGGAAGGCAAGGAAGGCGGCGCGGCCAGCGACTTCAGTTGACTCGTTCCGCTGAAGGTGCTCTCTGGTCAACGGCGCGGCTTCTTCTCCAGCTCCAGCGATGCGTGTGCTTCGCTTGAAGGATGAAAAATCAGCGACTAGCTGCCTGCGAGCGATATTTATAGGCCTAGGCCACGCCCGTTTCGGCGGGACGTGACGCAGCGGGCGCGAAGCGCCCTCATTGGATCTGGCGTCACGCCAGGCCTCGCTCGATAGGCTGCTGCAGTTGCCACTGAACAGCCAATAGGCGCGCGAGCTGCCTCGCCTATGTCTGTATGCTGCTGCAACGCGTTTTGCATTATTACAAAATTAGGGATAATTTTTGGCTTCAATATCTCGCGGAAAAAGGATTTTCCCCTAGCGTAAGATACTTACGCAGTACGAGAGACCTCTCGTAAGAGAACTCTCTCTCCAAGATAACTATATGCAAACACACACACACTGCGTTTTCTACCTTTACAACAACATGATTGAGAAAAAAGTGCCAAATTAGTAAATGACTGCAGCATAAGAGGGGAACACAAGAGGTCACAGTATTGAGCGGAGAGAAAGCATGTCAACTGTATCATCTTTCCCTCTTCTTTCCAAAATTTCTTTGAAGAGGGGTTGATGCGCAAAACCAATCCTCTAAAATCTCAACTGATGTCCACAGCATAACGAGACACTGCAAAGCAGCCATTGGACGTTTTTTTCCATGTGAATCAGTATTGGCCGTTTAAAAAGAAAAAGAAAAAAAAGAATAGCCAATAAAAGGCTGGAGGGCCCCAGAAGCCATCAGCTATTGGGTGTAAAGCCCAGTGAAAGCCTGATCGCTATGCATTGTAGTTGACAATGGACTCATTTAGATCTGTCCCATCACTCAACCTAATAAAATATGATGTGTAATAAATGATGGGAGTTGTGGGTATGCTCACACTGATTGTAAAATCTGCAATGTTATGTGATATCGCAGAACAAGTCACTCAGTTGAAGAATACCGCAGGTGTCATCAATCGCTTGTGTAATAACTCACCACTGCTCACACTGCCCGAGCTCCTGTAGGAATAGCTGTCCGCTGCCAGTTTGAACTCTTCTGATAGGACGGAGACGCGAGTATCTGGGTAAACACCACCAGTGCTTTTAACTCTGAAAGCTCGAGTTTATGTAACATTTTAGGATTTTTTAAACAAATGGATGCTACTCACAGAGTGTCAAAGTGAGCTTACAGACTCTTCTCTGAACACACGCTCTGCCTCCTTCCAAGAAAACCTCACGAGTATTTGAAGCTTTGTGTTTCTATATGTGTGAGAGAGTGTTTGCTCGTGTGATGTGAAGGAAAAAACTGAATGTGATGAATCTTTCTCTGAAGTGTCCGTGTATTTGTCCTTCACACTTTCAAAGTAGAGTAGAGTGCTTTTTCATATTTGTATCTGAACTAAATTGCATTTGAAAGCGCTTTTATAGTATTTTTCTAAGATGGTGGCAAGGGGTCAGAGATTGAATGGCTTTCGGTATAAGCAATGTAAAGGAGAAATTTGTTTTTTTTTAAACAAAACGTTATTATGATCATGATTTGTACATTGTCTAAATTCTGGAAAGGGATATTGAATCAGATCATTAGAGCAAAGTTTAAAATAATATTAAAATTGAAGAAATTTTGTCATTCAAATCCTGAGTTTCTGTAAAATCTTTTTTTATGCAAAATAAAGGGCTTTTATTATGTAAGCTCAAAAACCATGGCAACTTTAGCTCTGCAGAAAGGCTCAGTTTGTGCAGAATATGTTTAAATCTGGCTTGATTTAGGCTTACTCTAATGAAATTTACAAGACTTGACCCTTGGTCTATATTAAACATTTTTGAACGTTCAAAATATGCAATGATCAATACAGTTCGGTCCAACCAATTAGAAACTCTAATCAGTTTTGTCAGAAATAAAGTATACATTTTACAGTGAGCTGGTCTGTTTAAGTTTGCAGGTGCACAGTTATGAAATGGGTTTACATTAACCATGTTAGGTCTCTTGGTAATTTTGAGGCTTATTTGGCACCTTTATGTATGAGGAGAAGATGAATTTGATGATCAAATTCACATAGCAATGGAAAGGGAATGAATGTGCAATACTGTGTTTAAAGTGTGTGAATATGAGAGCATGTTTCAGTGTGACTCTTGAGATCCATTTCCTCATGCTCCTGTTAAAAAAAACAACTTCATATTGTTTATTATTAACTCTATTTTTCATTTGTATGTTTTATTCATCTTTTTAAAATGTAAAAGAAAAATGACCCATATGTTTTTCCACAGCAACTTTTTGACAATTCTTTTTTTTTTTCACAGTAATATCAAATAAAAACATTTCATAGTAACTCATGTTGTCATAGTAACAGCATTATACATGCAAAAACAAGTGTATTACATCAACAGGCATAAATACAGTGGGGACAAAAAAATGATTACGATCTCATTTAAATCTGTATATAGAGTAAAAAATTTGGAAAACAGAAAATTATAACATGACCATCTAAAAAAAATGTACATTATAATAACGGCAGAGCTGCTTTTTACGCCTCAAACTCACTCTCAGCATTACTGTGGTGAAGGTCCACTGGGGCCAGACTCCAGATCCTGTACTAGATAAGGTTCGTTCTCCTTCAGCAGTTTGTAGAATTCTACTTTTACAGAATCTCCTCCAGAGTCGAGAGCATCCAACAATAGTCTCATTTTCTCCATTTGTGGTATACAGCTTTAATCTTTCTCCACATTTCACCAGTAATCATCTTTTTGCTCTCCAAACTGTCAGCAATCGCCATCACTGATGAAACTCTCTGAATGAGTTTACGTTTGTGTGTGTTCACAAATTCAGTTTCTGATTAAAACAAAAGATGATTTAAGTTAGTCTTCAGAAGACTGTACAATATGTGTGAGAATATGTCATTGAAATGTTCAGCGTTAAAATCAGACCTGGGATCCTTCTGTGTTCAGGAGGTTCTACACCTTTACTTGGTTCTTTTGATAAAAAAAAAAAAATAAATTTAAACAAAAAGACATTTAAGATCACTGAGAAATCTATCATCACAATCTTTTGAGGTCTCATTCCTTGCAGGGAATGAACCACTATCCTTCTGAGTACCAGCCTTAAAGGGATATAGCTCACCCCCCAAAAAAAATTCTGTCATCTGTAAAATCATTTATACACATTCATGTCATTCCGAACCTGTAAGACTTTCGATATTCTTGCTGAAATCTGACAGACTTCTGTCCCTCCATAGACAGCAATGCAAGAACCACTGAGGATATGTCGGACTGTCATCACAAGCTAGATCAGATTGCAATTTTTCAAACAACAGTTCTCATCAGCAGCATTGTAATGTAACATTTTCTGTGTTCTCGTTTTTAACTTAATTCACCATTTACCAATGGTCTTGTATTAATTATTAACTAAGTGCTGTAATGGTTTTTAAGATGGAATTTCAATTTTGTTGAGCACACCCCAAACATAATCCAATCTCAGTGAAATTTGGTTTTTATTTCTCATGAAGGGGAGATGACTGGGTGGCTGAGAGCAGACAATTTCAAAAGTCCAAAAATAAGGACCATGGCAATTTTAATGCTTCAAAAAGTTCGGGAAAAAAAATCGCTATTGTAAAACTAATCCATATGAATTGAGCGGTTTAGTCAAAATTTTCTGATGAGACAATTGGTTTATATGATGAACATCTTTAATTCAGGGTAAAATATCTTCATCTGTGTTCTGAAGAGGAACAAATGTTACGGGTTTGGAACGACATGAGGGTGAGTGATAACATATTTTTTTATTTTCGGGGTGAACTAACCCTTTAAAGGTGGGGTAAGCAGTATTTCAAAAACGCTGTTGGACAATGTCATAGGACAATGTTAATATTTGAAATCAACCCAAACAAACACACCCTTCTCTTCAATGCTCTGCCTCCAAAACTCAGCTTCCAATCCTAACCGCCCTGCTCCGAGTCGGTCTCTAACCCAGATTCCCTGGCATGAGAAGCGTGTGCACTAACAATGACGTTAAACACCGCATTCACTAATAGTCGTCACTAGCTGGCCTCCGTTACGCATGCAATCCAAGAGTGGATGTCTGTTTATCATAGCAGATACTTCATGAAAAATAAAGCGCAGATGATGAACGATAGTACCGAACAATAGAACGATAATAACACAATAGTAATTACAAAGAATTTGTTGTTAGTTGCCAACAGCACAGCAGCTCCAGACACACACTGACACTCAAACAGTGTTACTCACATGTGGAGCCGAATCAAAGCAACCTCCGTGTCTGTTTTCAGGCCTTCCTGCTTAGCTCTCTCCAGTGCTGGAAAGCTTTTTTAATATTAACGTGGGTCCTAAAGTTCTTGCCCAGTCATAACCCTTCATTGTTTTCTTCTGAGCTTTTCTCTTTTATATTGTGTCAAATCTCTATTTCTGCAGTCTTTCTTCAAATCTCCCTCTTGCTCATTTTCTCCTCAACTCCTCACTCCCTAATGCTGATTGGCTACACATGTTTGTTTTTATTTGTTCATGTGTCAGTCCCATAGTGTCAGTCCAACTAACTTTCAAACAGCGTTTTTCAAATACCGCTTACCCCACTTTAAGCTTTATCTACTAGGCCACACAACACAAAGATGAGCAAAGTCTATTGTTCGGACTGTTCATGCAAATGAACCTGTTAAAAACTATTCACCAACAGTTCTTCAAAATAGAAATGGTTATTCTAGTTTTAATAGTTGTATTTATTTTAAATGTATCTGTTCAAGTTTAATGCTGTCACTTTTAATTATACTTAAAAAAATTTCACCTGATAAATGCTGCTGATCACAAAATAAACTATAAATTTAGAGATATATTTGTTCCCTTAAAAAGCTCAAGGACATACTGTAGAAATTACATTTCTCACAGAGGAGTGTCTATCGATCAACTTAAAATCTCTCCCAAACTTTATTAAATCACATACTCCAACACAAGCTTTTAACAACAGAATTGCATGACTTCTGTACCTGTTAGAAAGATTCGCCGTCTGTTCCAAACTTCCTTCCCACCTTCCAAAATACCCAGTCTAACCTCCTTAATGTTGACATCCAGAAAAACTTCAAATGTGGGATGATAGTTTGGGCCAAAATTACACTCGAATATTTCAGTCTGAAAGCAAGAACACCAATATGAAGACAACATTATAAGGGCGTCAGTTCTCACTCTCACTTCTGTCATTTAAAGGCCTTAAAATAAAATTGTCAAAAGGTGTTTGTTTTGCATTTAATATTAATGGTCCAAGTTGCTAGAGTTTAATAATCCACAGGATAATGAACTAGATGGAATAATTGCTTATTCTGATCATTATAATTAACTTTTTATTAAATACTGATGCAAGGCTATCTTTAAAGGAGAGAAGGTAAAAAGTTGATTCAAAATTATGAAAACTGTGGTGACCAATCGCAGCACCATATACATACGGATTTCCCTTATTTATATAATGGAAATCATATGATTTAACTTAAAATATTGATTAAAAATGTAAATGGACATGTTATACATCAACTACCCCAAAACATTATTACACGCTGAAATTCAGTTGGAATTCAAATGTTATTCAATAAATATTGTTACTGTCATGATCTGGGTTCCTTCTTTCTCTGTCTCCCTCTTGTGGCCACATCTCACTTTTTCACTACACCATCACCCTGGTCTCATCAGTACCAGCTGTTCCCATTTATCCTTAATCTCCGCTCATTCATCTCACCTGTTTCCCCTTTCCCCAGTTGATTTCTACAAAGCGAAGTTTTCCGTTGACTGTTTCCTGAGAATCCTGAGAAGATTTATGTTCTTTACTGTTTCAGTGATTCGCTTCTCATTTCCATTAAAGACTGTATAATTGTCAATCTCGCTTTTTGGTCCTCTATCTCTCATTATAACAGAATAAACTGACCAATTATGGACCAAGCGAGCAGCCATCCCTTTCAAGCGGCAGTCGAGCTTCAAGGTGCCATGTTGGGGAAACACGAGCAGGAGATATCCACCGCTCGCCAGGCTGTAGACTCCCTCGCTAGCCAGATGGCTGACCTCACACAGCGGGTTCATCAGATTCGGCACGAGCCGCCCGCCTCTGAGATCCGTGAAGTTTCCGAACCTCGTGTCAATAATCCTCCTGTGTACTCCGGTGAGCCTACTCAGTGCCGTTCCTTCCTTACCCAGTGTGAGGTGGTTTTCTCGTTACAGCCTGCCACTTACGCTCGGGACCGAGCCAAGGTCGCCTACGTAATCTCCCTCCTCGCAGGACGAGCTCGGGAATGGGGAACGGCTCACTGGGAGGCAGAAGGTGAATGCGTCTTCGACTTCACAGTCTTCAAACAAGAGATGATCCGTGTCTTTGACCGGTCAGCCCACGGTGAGGAGGCTTCACGACTCCTTTCGTCTCTTCGCCAGGGAAGGCATACTGTTACTGACTTTTCTATAGAGTTCCGCACCCTTTCCACTTCCTGCGGGTGGAACGAGCCGGCGCTGGTTGCGCGCTTTCTAGAGGCGTTGAATCCTGATCTCAAGGACGAGATTTTCATGCGCGAGGTGCCTGCTCGACTCGATGCCCTCATCGATCTGGCGATCCGAATTGAAAAGCGGTTTGACCTGCGCCACAGAGCACGTCGGACCGAGGTCTCTCGCTTTCCCACTTCTTCCTCTGCCATTTCTCCTCATGCTTCTGACACGGACTCTGAGCCCATGCAACTTGGTGGTCTTCGAATTTCTCCCAAGGAACGCGAGCGACGCATCACTAACCGCCTCTGCATGTACTGCGCCTCTGCAAACCACTTTGTCACTCATTGTCCGGTAAAAGCCAGAGCTCGTCAGTAGGCGGAGGGTTACTGGCGAGCGCGGTGTCAAGGAACTCTCCATCCAGGTCCTGTACTACCCTTCCTGCACTTCTTCGGTGGCCCGTCTCATCTGTCTCCTGCATGGCTCTGGTTGACTCGGGGGCGGAGGGGAATTTCCTCGATGAGTTGTGGGCTCGGAAGCAAGGTATTCCCCTCATAGACTTAAAAGACTCCACCCCTCTCTATGCCCTTGATGGTAGCGTCCTTCCTAGAATAAAGCAGAAGACTGAGCCTCTGACGCTTACCGTCTCGGGAAATCATAAAGAGACAATTTCTTTTTTTATTTTTCATTCCCCCTTTACCCCTGTGGTACTCGGTCATCCTTGGCTAGTACTACACAATCCCCAGATTAACTGGTCTGATGGCTCTATTTTGTCGTGGAAATTGTCTTGTCATGTTGAGTGTTTAACCTCTGCTGTTCCACCTGTTTCCTCTGTATCTGTTTTTCAGGAAGAACCCGGTGATTTGTCTGGAGTCCCGGAGGTTTATCACGATCTGCGGGAGGTCTTTAGTCGAGCCCGGGCCACTTCTCTCCCCCCCCATCGTCCTTACGATTGTAGTATCGACCTTCTCCCGGGGACCACGCCCCCACGCGGCAGATTATATTCTCTATCGTCTCCTGAACGGGAGGCGCTGGAGAATTATCTGTCAGATTCCCTCAACGCCGGTACCATTGTGCCCTCCTCGTCACCTGCCGGTGCAGGGTTCTTTTTTGTCAAAAAGAAAGACGGTTCGTTACGTCCCTGTATCGATTACCGAGGGCTGAACGAGATTACTGTCAAGAACCGTTATCCCTTGCCTTTAATGTCGTCAGCCTTTGAGATCCTACAGGGAGCTAAAGTCTTTACCAAACTCGATCTTCGTAACGCCTATCATTTAGTCCGCATCAAAGAGGGTGACGAATGGAAAACCGCCTTTAACACGCCCCTCGGTCACTTTGAATATAGGGTCCTCCCCTTCGGGCTGGTCAATGCCCCCGCCGTGTTCCAAGCTCTTATCAATGATGTCTTACGAGATATGCTAAATATTTTTGTCTTTGTCTATCTCGATGACATTCTCATTTTCTCTCCCTCACTCCAAGTCCATGTCCAACACGTTCGTCGTGTTCTCCAACGTCTGTTAGAAAATCGACTCTTTGTCAAAGCTGAGAAATGTTCGTTTCATGTTCCGTCGGTCACGTTTTTGGGCTCAGTCATCTCTGCAGAAGGAGTTAGTATGGACCCGGCTAAAGTCAGGGCGGTCACCGATTGGCCCATTCCTGATTCTCGTGTTGCGCTTCAACGCTTTCTTGGCTTTGCCAACTTTTATCGTCGCTTCATACGAAATTTTAGCCAAGTTGCCGCCCCCCTCACTGCACTGACATCTGTCAAGTCCCGCTTTAGATGGTCGGAGACAGCTCAAGCTGCTTTTGATCAGCTAAAGACTCTTTTCACTTCCGCTCCTATCTTACTTTCTCCTGACGTCTCGAAACAATTTATTGTCGAAGTCGATGCCTCGGAGGTCGGGGTCAGGGCCGTACTTTCTCAACGCTCTTCTTCAGACGGGAAGGTACATCCCTGCGCCTTTTACTCTCACCGTCTCGCGCCCGCCGAACGAAATTACGATGTAGGCAATCGTGAACTGCTCGCCATCCGGTTGGCGCTCGGCGAATGGAGACATTGGTTAGAAGGCGCTTCCGTTCCTTTTATCGTATGGACGGATCATCGAAATTTAGAATACATACGTTCGGCTAAAAGACTCAACGCCCGCCAAGCCCGTTGGGCTCTGTTTTTTACACGTTTTGATTTTTCCATCTCTTTTCGCACCGGTTCTACAAATGTAAAGCCTGATGCTCTCTCTCGCCTCTTCGACTCCCCCACCACAGCTGTAACCCCTGAGGTTATTTTTCCTCCCGGTCGTGTTGTGGGAGCTACCGTGTGGGGAATCGAGAGGTTGGTCAGACGTGCATTATCTCAGGTTTCTGTGCCACGTAACTGCCCTAAGAGTCTCCTTTTTGTGCCCACGTCCGTTCGCCGCGCTGTCCTCCAGTGGGGACACTCGTCCAAATTGTCTGCCCATCCCGGCGTGCAGGGCTCTCTTGCTTTCATTCGTCAACGTTTCTGGTGGCCCACTATTGAGCGCGATACGCGTCGCTTTATCGCCTCGTGTGTTACTTGCGCACAAACCAAGACCGGCAACTCCCCTCCGGCTGGGTTGCTTCGACCATTGCCTGTGCCAGCTCGCCCCTGGTCTCATATCGCGCTTGATTTTATTACCGGGCTTCCTTCGTCGGCTGGCAATACGGTCATTCTAACAGTTGTCGATCGTTTTTCTAAATCTGCTCGATTCATTCCTCTCGCTAAACTTCCTTCTGCCAAGGAGACCGCCCAAATTATGGTAGATCATGTTTTTAAGATACATGGTCTTCCCACTGACGTGGTTTCT
Source organism: Rutilus rutilus (assembly GCF_951802725.1). Classification (NCBI taxonomy): domain Eukaryota; kingdom Metazoa; phylum Chordata; class Actinopteri; order Cypriniformes; family Leuciscidae; genus Rutilus; species Rutilus rutilus. The sequence continues at coordinate 10,431,448 of NC_140214.1, forward strand.
GATAGAGGTCCGCAATTCTCCGCCTTTTTTTGGAAAGAGTTTTGCCGTCTAATTGGAGCTACCGCCAGTCTCTCGTCGGGTTTTCACCCTCAAACCAACGGGCAAGCCGAGCGTGCCAATCAAATTGTCGCCCGCATTCTTCGCAGCCTTGCTCACCGTTGTCCCGCTTCGTGGTCTGAGCAACTGGCCTGGGCAGAGTATGCACACAATTCCCTCCCATCCTCTGCTACAGGTCTTTCGCCTTTCCACTGCTGTCTCGGCTATCAACCTCCTTTGTTTTCGTCTCAGGAGGCTGTATCTAATTCACCGTCAGTTCAAGCCTATATTAACCGTTGTAAGCGCACTTGGAGGAGAGTGAGAATTGCACTTCGCCGCTCGAACACTCGCATGAGCATCACTGCCAATAAGCGTCGAGTCAAGAGTCCGCGCTACCTTCGTGGGCAGCGCGTTTGGCTTTCCACCGCAAATTTACCCTTACATTCCGATTCCCGCAAGTTGGCACCTCGCTTTATCGGGCCATTTCGTATTATTAAGGTCATTAATCCTGTCGCGGTACGCCTTCGCCTCCCATCCTATCTTCGTCGAGTCCATCCAGTTTTCCATGTTTCGCATATTAAGCCCGTCGTGCGTGCGCCTTCTCGTCCTGTCTGTCCGCCGGTTCGTATTGATAATTCTCCTGTCTACAGGGTTCGTCGTATCCTTGACATGCGCCGCCGGGGTCGTGGTCACCAATACTTAGTCGATTGGGAGGGGTATGGGCCGGAGGAGAGAAGCTGGATTCCCTCCCGGGACGTCCTGGACCCCTCGCTCATTGATGATTTCCTCCGCTCTCGCCAGCTCTCCTCCTCGGGAGCGCCAGGGGGCGATCGTTGAGGGGGGGGGGGGGGGGGGGGGGTACTGTCATGATCTGGGTTCCTTCTTTCTCTGTCTCCCTCTTGTGGCCACATCTCACTTTTTCACTACACCATCACCCTGGTCTCATCAGTACCAGCTGTTCCCATTTATCCTTAATCTCCGCTCATTCATCTCACCTGTTTCCCCTTTCCCCCTGATGTTTCCTGCTATTTCTAACACTCTCTTTCTCTGCCTCTTTGTCAGTTTATTCCGATCTATCTAATGCTGAAGACGCTTCTCTTACCTCTCTTGTCAACGTATCGAGTCCTGTCCTGTCCTGTCGTGTCCTGTGTGGTTCGTGAGGAGGCTTGTCCTCGAGACAGTTATCTCATCCTTTCTCTTGCTGGCTCACTGTACTCTGCCCTGCCAATTCAGACGCTGAGTTCCTGATCTAGACGCGGTATCCAGCCTACGGTACCATCTCTCTCGGCGGACTTCGCCTCTCACTACAGTCTACTCGGTGCTCTACTTCGCCTGACGCCTCGCTGCGCATCCTGAGTTCCAGTAATTTCTGCCACCAGCGGTTAATGTTGATTTCTACAAAGCGAAGTTTTCCGTTGACTGTTTCCTGAGAATCCTGAGAAGATTTATGTTCTTTACTGTTTCAGTGATTCGCTTCTCATTTCCATTAAAGACTGTATAATTGTCAATCTCGCTTTTTGGTCCTCTATCTCTCATTATAACAGTTACCTCTGGTTGCACTTCACATTCCTCTGGCTGACAACACAGACTGTATTTTTGGTAAGGAATGAGGTGACATCTTGAACTTGTCTCAATGTATTTTTTATCCCAGTGTCTGCTCTGGACCTTGAGGAAAGGGGGCGGGGGGAGAGACAAAACACAAAAAGACGTGAATTTACTTTAAACATTTGTGCTATTTTTACACAATATTTTCAGTACAAACATGCATCATATATAAATCACCAAATGCACTCTAGTTCTACCAAGAACTAACTAAATGTATACAATGAACTGACATCACCACGGAAAGCAATAATAATAATAATAATAATGTCAATATTCAAAACCAGTAATTATGCATATACACAAATATGGTCAATGTGTGTTTTATTTTATAATACTCTTTTAAACGGAAAGTGGATTTAAAAAAACAAAGGAACAATACGTTCAGATACCTCTGATACTGGAACATTCTCTGGAAGCAAGTGGATATTGAGTTTTTTCCTTTCAAGAGTTAGATTTCGAAGGAAGAGCAAAACCTGGCCTCTAATTGGGATGCCAAATATACTTTTTATCCAGACAAGGCCAAAATAGCTGAGTTCTCTGATGTCAATGATCACATGAGTTTCTGTCACTTTGAGTGGCTGTATTATTTCTACATTACCACCAACGAAATGTGCCACAGCCAAACCATCCTTATTTTCCTCTGCAAAATACATTTAAAAATGTTGTTATTTGGTAAAATAAAGGTATTGTTTCCTAATTATACAGTAAAAGCACTTTGTGTAGAATGTTGGTCAATGCAATCATCAAGATCTCTCATCTCACTCCTTGCTAAATATTTACATACATATCCTCAATAGATGCAGTTTCAAGTTATCTGATGTGTAAATTATCAGTTACTGTTACATAAATTCTTAACAGTCAACAACTGTGAAACATTAATATTTAGTATGTAGAAATACACATACCAGAAAATATTTCACAGTGTGGAAAGCGCAGTTGTGAGATTGAACCATGAAAACAGTCAATGTTGTACAAGGGTCCGGCTGGCTGCATCTGACCCAAACCATCTAACACACGAGGATCCCATGAGACAGTTTTATACAGCACCTCTCCTTCACCCTCCATCACAAACACAAGGCTGGTCAGACTGCAACGAAACTGACCAGCATGTGGACACACAAACCTGGAAGGCATAATAAACTTTATAAAGTCAAAACAGTATGCTTACATTCTAACAATCTCCAAAAATAAGATAAGTCTTCAATACCTGTATGTATTTTTGTGTTTGTCCTCATCATCTCCCTGAAGTAGTTCAGGTGTGAACACTTCTGCATCTTCTGAGGACTGAAATAAAGAAAAGTATAAAGAGTATATGTATCCTCTATAATGTCATGTTACAGTATGTAAAAGATTAAATGTAAACATTCTGAATAATGGGATTACAAAATAGTGTAATTAAATGAAATACCGTACCACTGTTTTTAGTACAATGTTTTATAGCTTCAAAATCATCTCCAGATTCAAAGCAATTCATTCACACAATAAATATCACAAACAAAAAATAATAATTGTTATAATAAGAAAAAATTAAGAATCCTCTTCAGCTTCTACTCACTGATTGTGCTGAAGATGATTCAGCTTTTAATGATGAGCAAGACCCAGAATCTGAACTCTCTCCTTCTGTCTGACAAAACACAATTCAAACACTTTAACATTTGTCCGAAATAACTGGAGTTATTCAAAAACGTTTTGCACACAATACAATTTTTTTTCTAGATACAGCCAATTAAGTAGACTCATATGTTAGCCTACATAAAACATTTTCTTTGTACAACAACAAAGAAAATCAGATCAGATTTTATGAAATTACTGTTAGGAACATTACTGTAACTCAAAACTACATATTACATTGAGATTATTTTCTGTTTTCTGACTCCTAAAATTAACATATCCCAAAGCACCAAGAGTGAAAGTGGGATTTGTTAAATAAAACAAATTAATTAAATCAAGGTAAATAAACGTCTCGGTTACATATGTAACCCTCGTTCCCTGAGAGAGGAAACAGAGACGTCTCGTCGTGACCAACGATTTTGGGATCTCGCTCAGAGGACCGATCTACTTCGAGTGTAACTAAACGAGCCAATTTCACATTGGCATGCAATCATTGCATTCAGCTGCTCTGCCTCGTCAGCGTGGGCATAAATGAGCTGCTGGTGCATGATGCAATCAGTTTTTCCTGAGGAGTTGAGCCGAGTTGGTGACCCAGGCCCCAGCGACGGTACAGCGCCCGTGGCGACGGGACGAGACATCTCCGTTCCCTCTCTCAGGGAACGAGGGTTACATACCTTCCTAAAATAAGTCATTTTTGCAGGTTTCTCAGAAAACACCAAAAATTTAACCTAACTTTAGAGGTTGAGTAGATTTTCGTTCTTCTTGATGCAGCTGCCATCATGAAAAGCTTGTAAAATTGCCTAAGTCTTTTGACTTAGGCAAAATAAAATGGCCTAAGTCAGACTCTTGACATAGGCCATTATATTACAGGGGTAGAATTGCATGATCTGTTCAACTGAGGATGTGGGCGATTTTACCAGAGGTGGCCAGCATCATGAGGAGATGACTTATGCAAAACAAAAATTGTCAAAAAACGACTTAGGCAATTATGTAACCGAGACGTTCCCTATCGTTCGGTCACTCTCGACGTCTCGTCGTGACCGACGATTTTATGGACCCCAACCAAAGCGCCACGGGCCTCCTAAACCCTCTTACCCTTCTTGGCGATGAGACAGGGCTTATCCAGAGAGTGTTCGTCACTATTGTTCCGAATAACCCCTTTATAGTGACAAATATTGGATAACGCTGGGAAAGTGTGCCCCCCCCCCTTCTTTTACAAAGGAGGGAATGCTGCGGAATCCACATCCTACTAGAGGTCTAGTGGAAGATACCGTATGGACTAACCTTGTGAGGGCTGTGCAATACGGAGTCCCTGAGTGGCTCTCACCATCCGGAGGATAACAACAGGGACAGCAGGGTGGACTCTGCCGGGAGAGACTGGGGCTTCATTAAGAGCTTGCCGTGGAACACGCATATGGAAACCTGCTGAAGGTCACACATTTGGCCATCCAGGCCTAGAGCTGGTTCTCGAAGATACATCAGTCGTAGGCTTGCAGGTCCCCTACCCTCTTGATGGAGGCCAATGACAGCAGAAGCAAAGTCTTCATAGTTAGAATACTTCTCATCTGGCTTGATCAACACTGAATTTCCCCAGCTAAGGAGAATAACAGCGTAGATGACACTCATGATGACAGCAAAATTATAATTTTCTGTATGTCTACTCTTATATATAACTCTTACACAGTCAGGGTCCAATCAATCTGCTTCAATGATTCCTTCAGGGACTTCTCTAACATGAATCCATCTCAGGGATTTATCCTGAAAAAGATTTAAAAAATGAACTACATTAAAGTAGCCTGGCTAACGTCAGACCAAGTCTCATTTGAGACTTGGTCTGGGAACTACGTGTGCATTTTCTCGTATTTGAGGCGTGGTTTACGAATGCCCAGAGCCGTTTATTGGGCGCTATGAATGTCTATCAAATGCGCCTGTATGTAGCTCATAGCCAATCGCTTCAATTATACCAGATGACGTATGTAGAGTGAGAGAAATTCGACGAGGAAAAAGACGATGGGTCAAAGATTTATTTGTACACGATGGCGTTTAGCGAATATTACCGTTTGTGCAAGATAAACATGAGGGTAGAAGGTAACGTCGAGTCTGATATAAACAAACTGCTTCGGTGTCGTCATCATCTTGCTGCTCCCTCCCCGTTCTGTGATTGGTTCCCTTTTTCAGGGGAAAATTTGTTCCATGGTGTCCAGACTGCCTAGCATCGCGCTGCGAGCAAGGCAGTATGGGGAAACCCAGGCTAACATTAATTCTACAACTATAAACGCTTCTGGATTATTGTGCTCAATGGCTGCTGGGGAAAACCTAAAGTTATTATGATAATTAGTATGAGAAATCAAATGAAAACAAACTATTAAGATATTTTTGTAATTTTCACAATAGTAACAAGAAAACGACATAAAACCTTTGTGAATGCTCATATACTGCAGTTACCGGAGTTCAGTCAGTCTGGGACAACGGCTCTGGTGTGGTCAAAACATGTATTGATGAGCGAATGCCATCAATCAAGTTACAAAACTGGAAAAGTGAGGTCCCTAATGCCACACAAATAAGATACATCTTAAATAGTTTGACCTCAGTCTAGAGCACACATAATCTGAGACAAATTCATTTTGCTTTATTTTCCAGATCCAATCTAGGCTCGTTCTTAAGTACTAGACTAGAGCTCCACGTTCTAGTGACATGCACACTCGTCAAAAACGGCGCTTTAAATCTCTTGACAAACTACAAGACGTTTATGACATTTGTAAGTATTCTAAATAAAAGATATAGATTGTACTGAATGTCAGCTAGCTTATTTGCTCAAGATATGAATTTATTGAGTCCATATGTTATGCAAACAATATGCTTCCTACCACACAACTTTGCGATGCTGTTTGCGGTTGCGAAACTCCCACTCGTTGAACTAGGCTGATAACGACGGAACGTGCGAACGTAACTTTGGTGCTTTTGAGAAAACGCACCCCTGATCATTTTTGTCAGAAATAAAGTAGATTTTTTTCTGGTTTTCATTAATTAACCATGTTAGATCTCTTGAGTTTGAGACCTATTTGGCACCATTATGTATGATGAGAGGATAATGAATTTGCCAATCACATTTAAATATCAGAGATGGAAAGGTATGGGAATGAATGTGTAATACTGTGTTTATAGTGCAAATGTGTTGTGGCAATTTTTCATTAAACAATCATCAACTGCGTAAGAGACACTCTGAAAATCAAATGATCATTAAAGTATTTTATTCTTGCAAGAAGGCCCAGTTGCCACACAGAAGTCACCAGTACAGTCTGTGAAACAAGTGCGACGAAGGGAGGGAGGGCAGAGGAGCCTTTATATCTTTTCCAAGGTCTCTTACAGGCCGGCTCTTATCTATAGAAGGGAAGGTTTCTCTGCTAGTGACCTAATCCTGCTGAGTTTATTCCTACAAACTCAGAAGTCCCAAATGGGACCACCTCTGATCCCAAGGGGTCAGAGGTTCCCTTTTCAGCTGTCTCCCCCTTTGTCTCACAGTGTTCACATTAATCATTATATTGAGAAATCAGGAGCACACCTAGAGTGTGAAAATTAAAATTCCCATTACAATCCCCCCTTTTTATCATTCATTGATAATTGATCAATCAAAACACATCATACTAATACTACAACTGATCACTCTTCTTAAACTTGCAGGAACAGAAAAAGATTAAAATGAAATAAGCTTAGGCTGTTCTGTAAGGATAGGCCCTTAATTTTATAGCAAGCAAGTAAAGGTTTATATAAAGCCGGGCTAGGTGGATAAGCACTGTTATCGCACCCCCAACACAAGGTCGGACCCTCAGTCACCTCAATATAAACAAGAAATAGTATAGATTATATTTAGAAAGAAAAACATCATTAGGAAAAGATAAAAGTAAGATAAAAGTCCCTCATTTCAAACTCTGTCCTTGTACGCCACCTCGTGACACGGATGGCTACTGTTTTTAACCCTCTTTACATATCATCGTCCTTAAAAATAAAACATACGAAAATAAGACAATAAGGAAATAGGAAAAAATAAGAAAATAAAGAAAAACACTCCCATCTACCACATGTTACAAATTATTCTGTTACTTGTATCATCTGCCTAATTTTTGTTCATCCTTGGGATAGGCTGTCATTTCACATTTCAAATCATTAGATTTATCTCAATACATCATCAACAACCGTCACAAAACAAATTATTCTGCTAAACTTAAACTAGCACGTCCTTGATCCCTCACTGCCCTCCGCGTCGGCGCGTGGGGTTGCTGAGGTTGGTTGGTGTAGTCTAAGGTGAGAGGCGTGGACCCAGGTGTCACCCTCTCCGAACATTTTTCCCGATCCTTACAGGATTTTCCCTCAGATCCCGACTGCACCTCCACTGGAATCAACCATTTGCTGTCTGCTGTCACCTGTGAATGCAGACCCTAGCTATTTTGTTAGTGACCGCTTGTCTAGCCGGTCGTCCCTTTTGGTGTGACCTGTGGAATCAACTTTGCTCATGTCAACAAAACAAAACAAATTATTTATACATTTGGAACAGAATCAGTTCTGTTCGACACAATCCATCCTGACATTCTGCAAAGGGAAAATTTTAAGTTATGCGCTGCACAAGGTGTGGCCTTTCATTCTGCCCTGTATCAAGTCTGCATGCTCTGTAAAGAAAAACAAATGTCGAGGTTATTGTCAGATAGTAAAGTACGTAGTTTCTTTTGTCTGCTGTGCTGCCGCGGCCTTCGCTGCCGCATCTGCCCTGGCGTTTCCTGTCGAAACAGTCCTTGTTATAAGCACTTACAGACAGCAAATTTTGTTAGGGAGAAGAACGACTTCTTGCAGGGCTTTTACCCAGTTAAACCCTGTGTCCTCCCAGCATTTATCGTCCCACCTGTGCGATTGCATTCATCAAATTTGAACCCCTTGGTATGGCAATTGTTACCATCCCCCTTTGATGCATGATGCACAACAGTGTTTGGGTAAACAAAGTTTTCAACTAACCCAAATGTTGTCCTTCAGCCAAATTTCCCCCCAGACATCTTTCTCTGCCTCTGAAACAAAACATTACGTAAGCCACAATCAGTTCTTCTTATCTAATAATTTGAAGGGCACTGGCCCTGAGTCTCACTGCTTTTCAGGCCTGTTATTTGGTCTCTTAAGTCAGTCATCTACAAACATTTTCCAATGTCAAAGTCATCAATTGTTTCTATCAGGTCAGGTCGTGGTGTACAGACTTGGTCAGTATCAGTCAAACAACATTCTCCTCTCTTTGTTCACAATAATCTACAGAGCTTGATGACCAAATTTCTTTCAAATTTGTCATTTGCCTTAACCCATCTGTAATGATAAAACTCTCGTTCCAGAGGTTAATGACACATACATTGACACTATTCAGACTTACCAAGACCTGGTCCATTCACCCTCAAACACACACACACATACCTGACTATAAATCACTCATATTCACATCTTTTCCTAAAAAGATTAACGTTTATAATAAGATTTTAAACTTCTGTAGCTTTTATCTAATTTTACATGGTCTCTTAACCAGTTTCAAAGCACGTCTGTTCATTATTCATTTTCTCTTAGAAAAGTCAGCTGGGTTGTTTTGGTTCATTATCATTATTTTGCTTCAGCTTGCTAGCAGGCCGATAACAGAAAGACAGACAGAGTACCCTTCCTCCACTCAGAGTCTCTCTCACTATACACAACTAATCTTTTCAACAGCCCCCTAAGACTGTAATTTAGACAAAACATAATAATAAATTCATTACAATAACCTTTGAACATTAACCTTTATCCAGACTTTTCTTGAATCTACAAAAGCTGTCTTCATCTTTAGCCACCACCATGTCTAACGACCTTCAGGAGTTAAAACTATCTTACAGGCATATTATTTCAATATCAACACTTCCATAATTTTTCCCTTGCCCATAAGGCAACCAGCATCGTGTTCCTGACATAAATTAAGTTTTGTTACTGTCTCCACAACAAATAATGACAATCACCTCATGGTCTCAGCTGGCTCTTGAAAGCCCATTCCTGTTAGCTCTTTATCTTTAATCTCCATCAGGGTGTATCCCCTGGCATCGTTGCAGTGATGGAAACGCGGTTTTCTGGTGAGTGGTATAGAGGAACTCACATTTTGCGGGTCAGACTGCCATGACTCGTCGGCACAGCATCTCCCCTCTCAGTGACCTGCTGATGCTGGTGGCTAGTGCAGTCTTTCAGCGTTCAACTCTCATACCTTTCTCACATATAAAAACACCTGCCTTCTCTATTTGGCAAAGCGCCCAGCAGCGATGCAATCCTGCTTTGGGCGTCCATCCTTTTAAAGCCTTTGGAGAATCTTACCCGTCATCGGATATACACCTCATGCATACTGGTCATCGCGGTTATTTTCATTTTCTTTTTTTCATCATCACGCAATCAGTTTTCTTCAACAGAACTCAGCTGTTCTCTGGAGCTCAGGAAAGTCACATTCAAGAGTCACCTCACCCGGACTTGCCTAATAAGTGTTAAGGGAGACAGGTTAATAGCAACACGATTTAATCACTTAAATCTGTTAGACCTCTTCAGATCAGCAAAATCTCAGTGAACTTTAATCACATTCATCCATTCCGTGTACTGTTACATCTGTAGCCGGAGCCATCAGCCCTGTATCATGGTGGAAGCTAAGATCAGACAAAGAAGTTACTGGCCCTGAATTAAACTAGTCAAAAACGTCATTTCTATTGTTTAAGACTTCTTTAAAGTCATTCAGTTTTACTTTTAAAACATATGCCCTCTAAGTATAAAATCCTGTAACATTATTTCTTTTAACATCTCCATGTCTATGATTTTTCAACTGAAACACTGTGCCTTACTATATTATGACACAGGCTCAGATAACAGCCTTTAGCTGACATTGAATGAGAGAGACTCTGAGGCATTCAGGACTGGTACAGTGCACTCTCATAAACTTCTAAAATCAAACTTTATCTACCATCTTTTAACTCTACTCCAGCGTAAGGCATCTTTGCCAGAAATTACATGCGTTTTCAAATAAACATAATTTTTATATTTGTCTTTTGCCCACATCAGGGAATTTAGACATTACAAATTTCCTCTCAGATCGTGTCTCTGTCGCACTGGACGTCTCAGCCACAGCACACACCAGATTCCGATAAGCAAACTGTTTCAGCCAATCACAAGCTTATCTTTTGAAAGCAAAACATCAGCTCTTAGTTCTTTCATGGTCAACACTATTCCTCCACGTTCAAGACACTAACAAACAGTTTGTTTAATCAGATGCCTTTCTACATATTTTACATTTATCAACTATTAATCCAGTAATACTGCTTTTACTTATTTGATCACATTTCATCTCAATTTTAGTTGTCAGGTTCTCAATTACTTCAAAGTATTTTTCTAGGAGTTTATCAATCTGCAATTAGGATTCACACTAACTTTTGAGGAGGTTAGCACTCTCCGCTTGTGATGCATCTTTGCAGTTATCATTGTAAATCATTTATGAGACTAGTCTCTCAATATAATCTAAACCTTTTCTAAAAGTGTTTCATTAACACACAATCATCCCTTTAGTTACTTTTATGTATTTTGCAACTTATACTTTTAGTAATTATCTGTAATTTTACATCAACCTGTATTCATCAATTCACTTATGAAAAATATTATTATAGATCTTTCCTTCAAAAGGATTCCCTTAAGACTTCAATATTTTGACCTTGTTTTAGTTTTATCTCTTATTCTTTCTCAGACGAAAACATTGATATCGTCATTTACACACTATCTACTTTCAAACCCACATCAATACCAGAAATTTCTGTTACTTTCACATTTTCTCACCTTCTGAGTGGCCATTTACAATTACAGGCTAAATGGCCCTGCTGACCATAATTAACACAACTCTCTGTCATCTGGTGGGTTCGTGTATCAGCCACAACTACAGCAGCACACACCTTTACTATAGTTTGATCACTGTGAGCTTGCAGACGGCTCAAACTTACTGCACACCCTTGAAGCAGTGTGTCCCCATCAGGAATGTAAACACAGCCACTGATATGCAGTTCTCTGTATTCTTTTACACCAGTGGCGGATTCAATTGCAATAGCCAAATCATAATCTTCATCATTATCATCGGCAGCACATTAATTTTCATAAACTGCACAGAAAATCATTCAACATATTCTAAGGGGTTTTCACTAAACATTTTCTTTTTTTAACTTCACATTTCTTTGAAGTCAAAGCTTCAGAGCACAGCTGCTTACAGCGTTTGCTCTCTTCTGTCTCACTGTTTGTTTCAGGACTCTTCATAAAGTATAACATTTGTACTAAATGCCATCAATTTCATTAGCACTGGTTGGAAACAGTATTCCTCTATCAAATGGTTCAACTTAATGTTATCATTATTTTCTCAGTCCCACTTATCTCTGCTGTTTCACATGATTTCTTTTTTTTCCCTCATTCCCACATTTACTTCACGCACACACTTTCAGGTGCCGTGGGCACAGACTTTTCACATACTTCACTCTGCTTTTCATTCAAACCAACATTCAACCATTGCATCACAGTTTTTACACACGTTTTGCACAGGCACAACTTTCCTATGTCTAACATGCCCTTTTCCCCATAGTTTTCTTCATTGCACAGTACACTGGTGTGCAACATTTACTGTTGGATGCTCCCATGATGGCTGTTTTGTTTCTTTCACTGCTGCCTGTGGCTTTCTCAGCGCGCTTTAACTTTTCACCCAAAGTCAGAAGGGTTGAAATTAATTTCTGCTTACTCTCAATATCTTTCTCTGGAATTCAGTTTCGGCCTGGAAATTCCTCGACCTGTTAGGTCTCAATTTCCTGCCCTTTTAAAAAACTTCCTTCCCTTGATCAATTATTTCAGCCTTGAATTAATCTTCTATAACGAGTACTGGCTTCGGTCCGGACAATATCTTGACCTTTTGTGGTCTCAATTTCCGTCCCCTACTTAAAAGCCTTTTCCCTCGTACCACAGCTTTAGTTTCAGTTTTCAAATACAGCCATTATGGTCCATCACAACATTTTCTTTTTCAAAATGAATTCTTTTCAAAACCCCGAAAGTAAATGAATTTACTGTCTCTTACCAGAGATTTTCTGTCGCCACTCGGGTTCTTTTTTTGAGTTCCCTCTGGAAGTCCTCCCCGGGTCTGAAGCGGCTGGTTCTCCTTCTCTCAATATTTTTCGAGGTGAGACTGAAGCCTGTTGCTTTCAGGGCGTTTTCCCTCCACCGTCCGCTGATCAGACCCGGAAAGCCCTCAAGGAAAACTCATCCCACTTCTGACACCAAAATTGTTGTGGCAATTTTTCATTAAACAATCATCAACTGCGTAAGAGACACTCTGAAAATCAAATGATCATTAAAGTATTTTATTCTTGCAAGAAGGCCCAGTTGCCACACAGAAGTCACCAGTACAGTCTGTGAAACAAGTGCGACGAAGGGAGGGAGGGCAGAGGAGCCTTTATATCTTTTCCAAGGTCTCTTACAGGCCGGCTCTTATCTATAGAAGGGAAGGTTTCTCTGCTAGTGACCTAATCCTGCTGAGTTTATTCCTACAAACTCAGAAGTCCCAAATGGGACCACCTCTGATCCCAAGGGGTCAGAGGTTCCCTTTTCAGCTGTCTCCCCCTTTGTCTCACAGTGTTCACATTAATCATTATATTGAGAAATCAGGAGCACACCTAGAGTGTGAAAATTAAAATTCCCATTACAATGTGAGAGCATGTTTCAGTGTGACTCTTGAGATTAATTTCCTTACATTTCTTACGTTTGGTCTTTACATAAAGACTTGAGCGTCAATATTTTATATACCATTGATTTACAATACAAAAGATGCTCATTTGATCTTTCCAAAATCATGTGTAGAACATGATCATAAGGTTTTACACAAACTTGTGTAGTTTCGTGCCAGAAATATCATTTGCAAATCTTATGGTAACTTAAGAAAATAAGCATCTAAGTCTCTCTCTCTATAAATATATACACATGTATAACGCTTGAGCTGGTGTTTATGTCTCAAAATGACCAAAGTTTTAGCATTGCTGCAGTCCACTGGGTCCAGACTCCAGTTCATCTACTAGATAAGGTTCGTTCTCCTTCAGCAGTCTGTAGAATTCTGCTTTTACAGAAGCTCCTCCTGAGTCAAGAGCATCCAACAACCGTCTTGTTTTTTTATGTCGTGTGTCTGCAGCATTAACTTCACTGTACATTTCATCTGGAATCATGTCTTTGGTCCTCAGACCATCAGCAATCGCCATCGCTGATGAAACTCTTTTAATGAGTTCATCCCTGTGTTTTTTCACAAATACAGATTCTGATTGAAACAAAAAAACAAAAAAAGTTTGTGTGCGACAGATAGATAGACCAATCATTTGAAATTACTGCTGTCAAATTGATTAATCGCATCTAACATAAATGTTTGTTTATATAATGTTTGTTTATAGTGTGTGTGTGTGTGTGTGTGTGTGTGTGTGTGTGTGTGTGTGTGTGTGTGTGTGTGTGTGTGTGTGTGTGTGTGTGTGTGTGTGTGTGTGTGTGTGTGTGTGTGTGTGTGTGTGAGTGAGTGAATGAATTTTATATATATACACACACACACACACACACATATATACACATACATGTACAGTACCAGTCAAAAGTTTGGAAACACTACTATTTTTAATGTTTTTGAAAGAAGTCTCTTATGCTCATCAAGCCTGCAGTTAAAAAAAAAAAAAAAAAAAAAAAACTTAATGATGTTGCGGCCGTACCATGGGTGCAGCAGGCGTAGTGATATGACGCAGCGCCTAAAAATAGTCCCCAGCTCGGTAACTTCTTCCAACGTGACCGGGACTAAGTTTGTCTAACCTATTAGACCTATTTTCAGGCGCTGCGTCATATCACTACGCCTGCTGCACTCATGGTACAGCCGCACAGTTCCTTGATTATTACGCTGGAATGAGAGTAGTTCCTAGTCATATAGGCTTAGAAAATCGCAACTTTTCATTTTCCGTCGAAACTGTTTCCATCATTGATAATAACTGAGTATCAAATCATCATATTAGAATGATTTCTGAAGGATCATAAGTCACCAAAGACTGGAGTACTTGCTGATGAAAATTCAGCTTTGCATCACAAAAATAAATTACATTTTAAAGTATATTAAAAAAGAGAACCATTATTTAAATTTTTTTTTTTTTTTTTTAACTGCAGGCTTGATGAGCATAAGAGACTTCTTTCAAAAACATTAAAAATAGTAATGTTTCCAAACTTTTGACTGGTACTGTATATACATATACATATATATATATATATATATACACACACACACACACATATATTTTTTTTTTTGTCATGACAACTGAGTGTTCCGCATGGTAATGGTACTGTACACACACATATTATATAAACACAAACTTTATGCAGTGGTGAGCACACTTTAATCGTGAAATGGCCCTTTCGGTCATATCGCGGTGCCCTCGGAACGTGATTTCTACCGAGGGGGACCCACACATAGGAAATGAGACTTCGCCCCAGCCTCCGCAGAGGTCTGTCATACCACACACACCACTGCTTTTATGTTAGATGCGATTAATGGATTTGACAGCACTAACTGAAATACATCTATGAGTTCATACCTGTTAGCCTTTTGTGAGCAGAAGGGTCTGCATCTTTACCTGATGTTATTAAGAAATAAAGAAATTTGAACACTGAAAAATCTAAAACTTTAATATATATAAGTTAAGTAAGTATTATGAATCAATAAATACTTCACAAATCATATTAAGTTTAGTACAATGGTTTAGATACCATAATCAAATTAAATCTATTGATCATCTAGTAAGTGTTACCGGGTTTCGGTACCCATCCCTAGTTACAATACTAGCAACATCTATCACTCTTGTCATTCGTTACCTGTGAGAAGGATTCGTCGAACCCACACTTCCTTTCCTTCAGTTTTATCAGAAAGACTCAGCTTGACCTCCTCAATGTTGACATTCACAAACGCTTCAAATGTGGGATGATAGTTTGGACCAAAATTACACTCAAACATCTCAGTCTGAAAAAAGAACACCAATATGAAGGCGAGAGACTAAATTACTAAAATCACATATCTATTACACAAATTACTCATTATGAAAAATATGCTAAAAACAACTAGAAATCAAGAACATTTCTCAAGGAAAACATCTTAGTGATATTAATTAGAAATCTGAGAATATATTGCTGACATGTTTATGCAACCTAAAATGAAGTTACCTCTGGTTGCACTGTAGATGCCTCTGGTTGACAACACAGACCGTATTCTGTTCCCGGAGTAAGAGAACACTTTGAACTGGTTTTAATGTGGTTATTCTCTGCATGCTGGTTCTTGACCTTAAGGGAGTAAAAGGCTTTTTAGATACAAAAGCCAGAGGTAACAGTAAAATAGTTCCTTCCAATATCTTTAGAAAAGTATCCTCACATAATGACTAAATAGTGTAAATAGTGTCCTCTCACTTAAAGCTACACTGTGTGATATTTTCCCCCATCTAGCGGTGAAATTGTATATGACTACCCAGTGAATATTAGTTTCTGTTCCTTTCAATTTCGAGGGCGTTTTAACTCCTACGGTGGCCGTATTATTCCAAGATTAACATGGCTTCCAGTTCGACTTCATCCAATTGCGCCTTTAAAACTATCACCTGTGATCCGTCGCAGCACAGATTTATGTTACAAGGTAAACAATACTTTTTCACCATTGACATGAGGAAAAGTAACGCAAGTTATACTAGAGGTTGTTCTGGCGCTATGCACAACCATGCTATGGTTAGACAAGCAACTATAAAACTTCGAATTTACACAAATAGGCTGAATTAGCTATCGAGAAGAAAGCAGGCAACTTCAGCGTCCGTTTTAAAATCTTTGCTCCTCATGAGCTCTTTCCATCTGGGAAAAGTTACTCCAATATTGACTTTGGTCTTGCTGATTTGCCTGTCGCGTTGACGTTTTAATTCTCTCTTTTGCTTCCTTGGCGACTCTGCTACATGTCCTCGAAAATAGGCGTGATCCTCCGTCAGCAATCTTTCAAATCTGCCGGCAGTCACGAGTAATCTCCCCCTCGCATTCGTCTCTGCGTCACTGACCCCTGATTTCCACCAACTGCGGAACGTCTGCGGATCCGCTCCGGAACGGCGGCGGAATCAATAGGTTTCCATTAAAGTCAATGTGTGTATTTTCACTGACTGCGGAATGGCTGCGTTCCGACTCCGGCGATCCGCAGCCCTCTGAAGCAGATACGCAGAGCTTCTATTTTTGCCGGATGCCGGAGAGCTCCGCAGCAATTCAGCACTTATATCGCGCGATCATACGTGAATTCGCGAGATCTCGTGGGTCCTCGTGACTTCAGCTGTCAGTCATGGCCGCAGCCGTTCCGCAACAAATCCGGACGACGGAGCACGGAGCCGACACGCAGCGGAGCCGATCCGCAGCCGTTACACAGTTGGTGGAAATCTGGGGTGAGTGTAAAGCACGAAAGGCGAAGCTTGAATTTACAGGTATGTTCCTCTTTGGCTAATGTGGTTTCAAGATGGAGGGGCAACATGGCGACGGCATTCAAACCCCTCACCCGTATGTACTTTCAATGGCAGATTATAAACTTACGAGAATAATTTATTACTTGAAAGAAGTAAATATACATTAATGAGCACATATATTTTTGAAAGAACTAAGTGTTTTTTGCTAAGAATCAACTAAAAAAATTACACAGTGTAGCTTTAAGAGATTTACACCACAGTCATCTCAAGTATGTATTTTATAATGAGTAATGTGTGCCTTTCATTAGGGGAATTTGATACGGATCAGAGTGTAATAGAAGGCACATTTCCACAGAAATACACTTTTTATTAGTATTATGTAATCATTTGCTTTCATTTGAACAAAAAAAAAATAATGATACCTCTGACAGTGGAACATTCAATGGGAGCAAATGGACATCCAGTATGTTTTCTCTATGTCTCACAGTTATTGGTCGCAGAAAGACAAGCACTTGGGCACATATAGGGGAAGGAGAAAAGATCATCCTTTTTAAGAGCCCAAAGATGGAGAGATCTCTGATGTCAATCATCACATGAGTTTCAGTTACTTTGAGAGGCTGCATTATTGCTGTATTACCACCAGTTAAATGTGCTACAGCCAAACCATCCTTGTTTTCCTCTGTAAAACACATAGGAATGATAGATTCGTATATTTTATTATTATATTATCATATTATTATACAGATTTTTTTCAACAAAGCTGATTATTTAAACCCTCAAATTATGATAATTATCATTATATGCATATATAGAAATAAACATACCAGAGTTTTCACAGTGTGGAAGGTGCAGTCTCGAGATTGAACCATGAAAACAGTCAATGTTGTACAAGGGTCCGGCTGGCTGCATCTGACCCAAACCATCTAACACACGAGGATCCCATGAGACAGTTTTATACAGCACCTCTCCTTCACCCTCCATCACAAACACAAGGCTGGTCAGACTGCAACGAAACTGACCAGCATGTGGACACACAAACCTGGAGGACATATAATATTGATTTTATTTTTAAACTTTATAAAGTCAAAACAGTATGCTTACATTCTAACAATGTCCAAAAATAAGATGAGTGTTCAATACCTGTATGTATTCTTGTGTTTGTCCTCATCATCTCCCTGAAGTAGTTCAGGTGTGAACACTTCTGCATCTTCTGAGGACTGAAATAAAGAAAAGTATAAAGAGTATATTTATCTTCTAAAATGTCATGTTACAGTATGTAAAAGATTAAATGTAAACATTCTGAATAATGGGATTACAAAATAGTGTAATTAAATGAAATACCGTACCACTGTTTTTAGTAGAATGTTTTAGAGCTTCAAAATCATCTCCATATTCAAAATAATTCATTCACACATAAATATCACAAACAAAAAATAATAATTGTTATAACAAGAAAGACTCTTCAGCTTCTACTCACTGATTGTGCTGAAGATGATTCAGCTTTTGATGATGAGCAAGACCCAGAATCTGAACTCTCTCCTTCTGTCAGACAAAACACAATTCAAACACTTTAACACCATTAAGAACAAGTGAAACCATCGAGCATTTGTCTGAAATAACTTATTCAAAAACTTTTTGCACACAATACAATTTTTTTTTCCAGATACAGCCATTTATAAGTAGACTGTAAGAAAAAATGATGTTGACGTCGAAGATCTCAAAAATGAAGTTTATTACAGCATAGCAGTGGCAAGGTACACAAAGCACCTTGGGTTCACCGGCGTCAGAATGAACCCAGAACATCCAAATCTTAAACCTTTTATCCTGTTCTTAATGTAAATTAAGTTGATCTTGTTGCAACAGCTGTGGTCTGTATGTTAATGAAGTTGAGACACCCCATTGTCTGAGAAAGTTCTCTGTGTCCCACACCCAGTCCCATTCTACAATTGACTACCATTTGCTCAGGATGTGATCAACCCAAATGGTCAAGAAACAATAGAACTTGACTGCCTTAATCTCTATGATAATTAAGCCATTTTGGGGATGAGCTTATTCTAAAATATATTTAGGAGTGGAATCTGGGTTGAGGCAGACTACAATTTCTTACAAGACTCATATGTTAGCCAACATAAAACATTTATAAGCAAAGAAAATCAGATCAGATTTTATGAAATTACTGTTAGGAACATTACTGTAACTCAAAACTACATATTACATTGAGATTATATTCTGTTTTCTGACTCCTAAAATTAACATATCCCAAAGCACCAAGTAAGAGTGAAAGTGGGGATTTGTTAAATAAAATAAATTAATTAAATCAAGGTAAATAAACCTGAGTTACTCGCCACTTGGCCAATAACTTTATAAGTAACTATAATATTAGTTGCTTAAAAGAGAGCAGACTCAGTCAGACTCAAATAAAATCAACTAAAGAAAGCATCTGTCATCATTTGTTGGTCCTCTAATCATGTATACAACAGTGAACACTTTACTATCAGATGTTTTGACTGTTGTCAGTTCTCTAGATTATTTGGTTTATTCTCAGGAATATGAGTTATAATGAAGTACATAATGAAGGCACAGATCAAACTCTATGGCAGGAGTCTTGATTATAAAAAAAACCCTATTTGCTTACATATTTTCTTTTTAAACATAATTTCTTACTTATGCTCTCACTCTTTTCTTTCTTCATGTTCATCTTCTCCACTGTGAATCTCTTCTCATCTGGCTTGATCAACACTGAATTTCCCCAGCTTAGTAGAAAAATAGCATAGATGACACTCATGATGACAGCAAAATTATAATTTTCTGTATGTCTACAGAACATAACCTTCATAATGGCTAATGGTTAATAAGAAATAATGGCTAATAAGAAATGGCTAAAAAAGTCTAATATTTAACTCTTACACAGTCAGGGTCCAATCAATCTGCTTCAATGATTCATTCAGGGACTTCTCTAACATGTATAGATTGATGGGATTTATCCTGAAAAAGATTTAAAAAATGAACTACATTAATTCTACAACTATAAACGCTTCTGGATTATTGTGCTCAATGACTGCTGGGGAAAAACAGATATTTTTGTAATTTTCACAATAGTAATAAGAAAACGACATAAAACCTTTGTGAATGCTCAGATACTGCAGTTACCTGAGTTCAGTCAGGCTGGGATAGGCCTGAATGAGGGACAGGATTTCAGGGGCAAATGTGCCACTCAGACGTGAACCATCCAGACAGAGTTTCTTCAAATCAGACAGTGATTTCAGGAACACCAACAGTTCCTTATACGTAAAACCCCTAAACAACACAAAACACAGATGAAGTAGTAAAATGTGACATGCTGGTTCTCAGGCTCAAAGCTTATACATGCTTTTATTTTTTATGAATAAAATAAAGAAGAAATTAATCTAATAAACACCTAATAAATCTACCAACTGATCATGATGTAAGATCCTTAACAGCATAGTTTACTCAAAAATGAAAATTCTCTCATCATTTCAGTGCAAACCCATAAGACTTTCGTTTACCTCTGAAACACAGATTTGTTGAATGAAAGTCTTATGGGCTTGGAACAAC
The DNA here is from genome assembly GCF_951802725.1 of Rutilus rutilus. Classification (NCBI taxonomy): domain Eukaryota; kingdom Metazoa; phylum Chordata; class Actinopteri; order Cypriniformes; family Leuciscidae; genus Rutilus; species Rutilus rutilus. Next base: position 10,451,805 of record NC_140214.1, read on the forward strand.
ACGAGGGTGGGTGAACAATCATTTCTGGGTGTACTAATAATTTAAATATATTTTTGATAGTAAATGGCAGCCATTCTTAAGGGGGTTTATCTGAAAAAGAAAGAATGAAGCTTCCACTCACAAATGTCGTGTAAGTCTCCAACAACTCTCAAACTGTACAACATAGTCGATGGTGGAAACCACTGAGCTTGGACAGGTTAGAGTCAATGATGTGATCACTGAACTGCTGAAAGACAACCTGAAGCATTCACAGATATAAACATCAGTAAAGGTTTATAATAATCATCAGATGGTAGGATGAGACTGCAATTTTGTGTGTGAAAAGTGATTAGAGTTTCATACGTGATGTCTTCATCTCTGACTGACACAGTGATCTCTGGGAAAAATCCACTTTCACGGTTTTCAGGCTTCTTTATACTGGCAAAATTGAATGAGTGTATTTCATTATTAGATATGACATAAACTTGATTAAATATACTGAACAACTGAATATGGCAATGTGTACAATTTTATTCTAAAATGAATTATACATTACTTGAGTTTATGCAGAATCTTCCCTTTACCAGCAGCTGAGATCAAACCAACAACATCGACTGAAATGTGATCCATCATCAACCTTTGAAAGTAAAAATTTGATTTGATCTTCAAAAAATCATGGTTCAAAAAATTTGAAAAAAGATTTGATCTTCATTACACAGACAGCTAATTCTGGGATTGTGTGTGTTTGCAGTGATTCAGACTAAAGTATGGGAGCAAATTTTTTTGTTAAGTTTTGACTCAGCATTTTCTCTCACTCCGGTCTGGCTCAGAAAAGTGATTCTCAGTGACTGTGGAGTAAGCAGTGTGTGGTAAAAAAGAAAACACTGTGGTAAAAATCAAAACAATATCACACAATAATGACTGCTGTAATACTGAATATCAGATTACACTCGAGGCTGAATCACAGCTGTGCTCATATTCAGCACTACAGCACTATTGCTTGTGTGATATTGCATAAGTATTGAAACAGATACAATTTACATTTAGAGCTCCAAGAGAAGTGAATGTTTTGAAATTTCTGTAAATAAAATGTAAATGCTGTAAAATGTCATGTGTTTATGACGTGTCAGAAAAGGCTCAAAGTTTCGCTCACCACAGCTCTTTACAGCGGTACAGTTCAGGCTGAAGCATCTTCAGATCATCAGATGTTACATGGAGTTTCAGGTTTCTGATGTGTTCACAGCACTGTAAACAGTACTTCAACACCCAACAGTCTGTCCTTTTCAGTGGAATATTTGACAGATCTATCACAACCAAACCTCCCAAAACTTTCCCAACAAAGCTCTTCTCATGGAGCTCATAGAGACAATGGAGAATGAACAGCATGTGTTCATTTTGATATCTCTGTGAGCACTGATTGAGCCATTCCTTAATCTGGGATTCTGTGTTGATAGAGACGGCCATGTTGTACTTTTCAAAAAATGAGGGGATCCATTCTGTCTTACAGAGACCACAGAGGAACAGAATCACAGGCTGCAGCCACTCTGAATGTCTAACTTCTACATCTGTCATTGAAAAGTCCCTATCAGACCAACAGGACAGAGTCCATCCTCTCTCTACAGTGTGAAGCAGCTCTCTCACTTTCCTCTGGGACTCTTCTTCATCCAGAAGGACATAGTACAGAGCGGTGAAGAACTCCTGAAAGCTGAGACACATAAATTTGAACATCGTCTCCTGGTGGATTCTTCTCTTAATGAGGAACTTGCACAGGAATGGACTGCCATCAGAGTCTGAAACCGTTTCATAAACACTTTTCTCATCAAACAAGACCTGATGTTCCAGCATCCCTCTCTCTGCCAGCTGACCCAGACTCCTCAGCAGAGTCGGGCCGGACTGACTCAAACCCTGGCAGTGATGCTTCAGTAGAGTAGACACAAAGTCAGCGTAGATGGAGGTGGTGGTTTCCAGTCCACTTGTTACATTTGCACCAACTCTGAACATCTCACTGATGATCCGGCAGATAACAGGTATGGAACAGGCAGTGAGGAGGGTTTCATTTGCTCTCACACAGTCAAACTCTTTCCTGAAGAACTTCTGGAAGTATCCGTCCACCTGACTTTCAGAAAAGCCCATGATCTCAGAGAAACACTGTTGTCCTTTCAGCATCTTGTTCACAGTGTTCTTAGACCTGGTGGTGACCAGCAGTGCGGACTCAGGGATGAGGTACCTTCTCATTAGGCCACAAATAATGACCTCAGGTGGGGCTTTCTGAAGCGGATCAGTGTTTGCTGACTTGTCATAAATGTCCTGTGTGAGTCTCAGCTCATCAAATCCATCAATGATGAAAAGCACCTTCATTGGTGACTGCTGTAACATCTGTGAGATCTGATCTGATGTTAAACTGCAGCTGTAGCTCAAGAGCTCAATTAAGTTCATCTCCTCAGAAATACACATCAGCTCTTCACACCTCAGATAGAAAACTAGACCAAAACATCTAGAGTATAACCTTTCAGATGCCCAGTCCAACATGATCTTTAGAGCTATGAAGGATTTGCCACTGCCAGAGTCGCCTTGGAGAATGACATTCACTGGATCACGGAACTGGAAACTACCACCCATAACCCGCAAACAACCCAAAAGCTCGTCCACACTGATGATCTTAAAGATGTCATTTTCCTTTTTCTGAATGATCACTGGTTCACTATAGAGGGCAGGAAATAACTCTTTTTGACCAGATAGGAAGCTCCACTCATTCTCATACTTCTGTATGAGTGACAGCTTATATTGATGTACAATCTTCTGAGATTCTGAAGGAAATCCTGTTGATTAACAAACAAAATGTAAGAGCAAATACAGTAACACTCAAACCACTTACTTTTGCATTCTAACTACTTTTTTTTTTTTTTTTGTAAAATCATTAAAATACACTTATTAACAAAAAAACAAAAACTATAAAATTGTGTGTTTTAGAGAGATTCTCTAATCTCTAAAGAATGCTGTCAATTACATAGATCACCAAGCTCTATATGCTATATGGGTTCAGTGTCACTGTATAAACTGACAACTCATGATCCAAAATATACCACTAACTGAAGATATTCTGGAGCATATTTTCTCATATTCTCAGAATATTTTGTTGGATAAATATCTGAATATGCAATATTTCAAAATAAGGAACAGAGCCTCTGCTTTTAAACAAACAAACAAAAACCAAAAACATTTTATTCTAGCTTGAATGTTGGTACGTTTTATACAAAAGCAACATTTTAAAATGTGTAACTCAAAACTACACATTATATTGAGCTTATATTCTGTTTTCTGGCTCCAAAAATGATAATACGCCCAAAGGACCAAATAAGAGTGAAAATGTGATTTGTTAAATAAAATAAATTATTTAAAATGAGAAAAATGAATCAAGTTAAATAAAACTGAGCTACTCGCCACTTGGACAATAACTTTATTAAGAACTAAAATATTAATTGCTTATACCAGATCAGACTCAGTCAGACTCAAATAAAATCAACTAAAGAAAGCATCTGTCATCATTTGTGGGTCTTCTAATCATGTACACAACAGTGAATGCTTTACTATCAGATGTTTTGACTGTTGTCAGTTCTCTAGATTATTGGGTTTATTCTCAGGAATATGAGTTATAATGAAGTACATAATGAAGGCACAGATCAAGCTCTATGGCAGGAGTCTTGATTATAAAAAAAAAATATTTGCTTACTTCTGCTCTCACTCTTTTCTTTCTTCATGTTCAACTTCTCCACTGTGAATCTCTTCTCATCTGGCTTGATCAACACTGACTTTCCCCAGCTAAGGAGAATAACAGCGTAGATGACACTCATGATGACTGCAAAATTATTGAATGTCTAACATAACCTATATATATATAATGAACTGAAAGAAATGGCTAAAAAAAAGTCTAATATTTAACTCTTACACAGTCAGGGTCCAATCAATCTGCTTCAATGATTCATTCAGGGACTTCCCTAACTTGTATAGATTGATGGGGTTTATCCTGAAAAAGATTTTAAAAATGAACTACGTTAATTCTACAACTATAAATGCTTCTTGTTTATTGTGCTCAATTACTGCTGGGGAAAACCTAGTTATGATGATAATTAGTATGAGTAATCAAAAGGAAAACAAACTATTAAGATATTTTTGTAATTTTCACAATAGTAATAAGAAAACGACATAAAACCTTTGTGAATGCTCAGATACTGCAGTTACCTGAGTTCAGTCATGTTGGGACAGGCCTGGATGAAGGACAGGATTTCAGGGGGAAATATGCCTCTCAGACGTGAACCATCCAGACAGAGTTTCTTCAAATCAGACAGTGATTTCAGGAAAACAAACAGACTAGGTTTCTCTTCGTCAAAACTCCTAAACAACACAAAACCCAGATGAAGTAGTAAATGTGGCATGCTGGTTCTCAGGCACAAAGCTTAGATATACATGATTTTATTTTTTATGAATAAAAAAAAAAAATAAGCGAATCTAATAAATACCTAATAAATCCACCAACTAATCATGATGTAAGATCCTTAACAGGATAGTTTACTCAAAAATGAAAATTCTCTCATCATTTACTCACCCTCATTTCACTGCAAACCCATAAGACTTTCGTTTACCTCTGAAACACAAATATGTCGAACAAAAGTCTTATAGCTTTGCAACAACACAAGGGTGGGTGAACAATCATTTCTGGGTGTACTAATAATTTAAATATATTTTTGATAGTAAATGGTAGCCGTTCTTAAGGGGGTTTATCTGAAAAAGAAAGAATGAAGCTTCCACTCACAAATGTCGATCACTGTACAACTGTACAACATAGTCGATGGTGGAAACCACTGAGCTTGGACAGGTTAGAGTCAATGATGTGATCGCTGATCTGCTAAAAGACAACCTGAAGCATTCACAGATATAAACATCAGTATAGGTTTATAATAATCATCAGGTGGTAGGATGAGACTGCAATTTTGTGTGTAAAAAATGAAGAGCGTTTCATACGTGAAGTCTTCATCTCTGACTGACACAGTGATCTGTGTCTCTGGGAAAAATCCACTTTCATGGGTTTCAGGCTTCTGTATACTGGCAAAATTGAATGAGTGTATTTCATTATCAGATATAACATAAACTTGATTAAATATAGAGAATAACTGAATATGACAATAAGTACAATTGTAATCTAAAATTAATTATACATTACTTGAGTTTATGCAGAATCTTCCCTTTTCCAGCAGCTGAGATCAAACCATCAACATTGTCTGAAATGTGATCCATCATCAACCTTTGAAAGTAAAAAAAAAAGACAGTATATCAGATTTTGATCTGGCTTGTGTGTGTTTGCAGTGTTTCAGACAAAAGTATGGGAGCATTTTTAAACAGCGACGACAAATTTGCCTAGAAAATATTTTTTTACATTTTAGAATTTTTTGACTCAGCATTTTCTCTCACTCCGGTCTGGCTCAGAAAAGTGATTCTCAGTGACTGGAGTAAGCAGTGTGTGGTAAAAAAGAAAACACTGTGGTAGAAATCAAAACAATATCACACAATAATGACTGCTGTAATACTGAATATCAGATTACACTCGAGGCTGAATCACAGCTGTGCTCATATTCAGCACTACAGCACTCTTGCTTGTGTGATATTGCATAAGTATTGAAACAGATACAATTTACATTTAGAGCTCCAAGAGAAGTGAATGTTTTGAAACTGCTGTAAATAAAATATAAATGCTGTAAAATGTCATGTGTTGATGACGTGTCAGAAAAGGCTCAAAGTTTCGCTCACCACAGCTCTTTACAGCGGTACAGTTCAGGCTGAAGCATCTTCAGATCATCAGATGTTACATGGAGTTTCAGGTTTCTGATGTGTTCACAGCACTGTAAACAGTACTTCAACACCCAACAGTCTGTCCTTTTCAGTGGAATATTTGACAGATCTATCACAACCAAACCTCCCAAAACTTTCCCAACAAAGCTTTTCTCATGGAGCTCATAGAGACAATGGAGAATGAACAGCATGTGTTCATTTTGATATCTCTGTGAGCACTGATTGAGCCATTTCTTAATCTGGGATTCTGTGTTGATAGAGACGGCCATGTTGTGCTTTTCAAAGAATGAGGGGATCCATTCTTTCTTACAGAGACCACAGAGGAACAGAATCACAGGCTGCAGCCACTCTGAATGTCTAACTTCTGCATCTGTCATTGAAAAGTCTCTATCAGACCAACAGGAGAGAGCCCATCCTCTCTCTACAGTGTGAAGCAGCTCTCTCACTTTCCTCTGGGACTCTTCTTCATCCAGAAGGACATAGTACAGAGCGGTGAAGAACTCCTGAAAGCTGAGACGCATAAATTTGAACATCGTCTCCTGGTGGATTCTTCTCTTAATGAGGAACTTGCACAGGAATGGACTGCCATCGGAGTCTGAAACCGTTTCATTCACACTTTTCTCATCAAACAAGACCTGATGTTCCAGCATCCCTCTCTCTGCCAGCTGACCCAGACTCCTCAGCAGGGTTGGGACGGACTGACTCAAACCCTGGCAGTGATGCTCCAGTAGAGTGGACACAAAGTCAGCGTAGATGGAGGTGGTGGTTTCCAGTCCACTTGTTACATTTGCACCAACTCTGAACATCTCACTGATGATCCAGCAGATAACAGGTATGGAACAGGCAGTGAGGAGGGTTTCATTTGCTCTCACACAGTCAAACTCTTTCCTGAAGAACTTATGGAAGTACCCGTCCACCTGACTTTCAGAAAAGCCCATGATCTCAGTGAAACGCTGTTGTCCTTTCAGCATCTTGTTCACAGTGTTCTTAGATCTGGTGGTGACCAGCAGTGTGGACTCAGAGATGAGGTACCTTCTCATTAGGCCACAAATAATGACCTCAGGTGGGGCTTTCTGAAGTGGATCAGTGTTTGCTGACATGTCATAAATGTCCTGTGTGAGTCTCAGCTCATCAAATCCATCAATGATGAAAAGCACCTTCATTGGTGACTGTAACATCTGTGAGATCTGATCTGATGTTAAACTGCAGCTGTAGCTCAAGAGCTCAATTAAGTTCATCTCCTCAGAAATACAGATCAGCTCTTCACACCTCAGATAGAAAACTAGACCAAAACGTCTAGAGTAAAACCTTTCAGATGCCCAGTCCAACATGATCTTCTGTGCTATGAAGGATTTGCCACTGCCAGAGTCGCCTTGGAGAATAACGGTCATTAAACCGCCTGTCTGAAATAACATATCCACGCTGATGTTCTCAAAGCTGCCTTTTTTCTTCTTCTGAATGATCACTGGTTCAGTATACAGGACATGCAATGACTCTTCTTTACCAGACAGGAAGCTCCATTCACTCTCATACTTCTGTATGATTGACAGCTTATACCGATGTAAAGTCCTTTGAGATTCTAAAAGAAAACCAGTTGATTAAATAACAAAATATCATAAACAGTAATCAACTCTCAATCAGCAGAAAACAACTTACTACTGCACTATACCTACTGTTTAAACAAAATATTGTAAAATCATTAAAATATTATTATTTAAAAAAAACAATAAACTATTTTATTTTGTGTTTTGATGAGTTTCTCTAAACTCTAAATAATGCTGTCAATAATAATAATAAGCTGTAACACTAACTGAAGGAGCATATTCTCTCCCAATACACAACAGTCACTAATGTGAACAAAGCCTTTGGGTGTTCAGTGTTCTTCAATTGGTCATCCAATAGTACTATTTTTGTTTTACCTTTTTCTCTTTTTTTTCCAATCGGAGCAGTGTTCTAATTTGTATATCGAAATATGGCCTACCATCAGACTCAAACAGGCTGCTTGGAGTTGGAGAGCAGTAGGGACTATCCTGCAGGAAAATCAGTTCATTAAATGAGCTTGAGATTGATTAAAAGCTCGTCACATGGAATCAACAGAAAATAACAAAACATTATATCATACTTACTGCTAAAATATTGTAAAACAAAAAAAAAATAATAATATTAATATTAAAATATAGCTGCGAGCAGCGATTGCGGGCCCAAGCCGGTGACACCGCCACCCTGGTGCCTTTAGTTACACTAAAGCCACCGGGGTGGCTTGGGCCCTCCATCGCTATATACAGTGCAATGCATAAGTGAATACACCCATGCTAAAGTTGACTAAAAAGAGGAATAAAAAATCATATTTTGGAAATTGAACTTAATGCCTTAATTTAAAAAATTAGGAAAAATCCAACCTTTAAGGACACCAATTTTCTTTGTGAATGAATAATGTATCGTAAATAAATAAATGTTCTTCCTTAAAATACATGGTGCATAAGTGAGTACACCCCTATGTTAAATTCCCATAGAGGCAGGCAGATTTTTATATTTAAGTATTTTTTTTAATTTTTTTTTTAGGATACTATGCATCCTGATAAAGTTCCCTTGGCCTTTGGAATTAAAATAGCCCCACATCATCACATAGCCTTCACCATACCTAGAGATTGGCATGGGGTACTTTCCATAAGATCATCTCTCAATGCAAATCAAACTAGCTTTTAGGCTAACTGAAATAAAACCATGCCAATCTCTAGGTATGGTGAAGGCTATGTGATGATGTGGGGCTATTTTAATTCCAAAGGCCAAGGGAACTTTATCAGGATGCATAGTATCCTAAAAAAAAAATAAAAAAAAATACTTAAAAATAAAAATCTGCCTGCCTCTATGGGAATTTAACATAGGGGTGTACTCACTTATGCACCATGTATTTTAAGGAAGAACATTTATTTATTTACGATACATTATTCATTCACAAAGAAAATTGGTGTCCTTAAAGGTTGGATTTTTCCAAATTTTTTTAATTAAGGCATTAAGGTCAATTTCCAAAATATGATTTTTTATTCCTCTTTTTAGTCAACTTTAGCATGGGTGTATTCACTTATGCATTGCACTGTATATATATATATATACATATATGCCAGTTGGTGGCGCTATAACTTTGACTCACAATAGTTACATCCATCTGATCGGCCTCTTACCACGAACACACTGCTTAAGTTTCATCAAGATCAGTTAACGTATGCAGAAGTTATATTACTTCCTGTTTCTCTTTTCTCGCCATTGTTTCCTCGCCACGGCCAAACCGTTCGAGATATCAAAAATCCGTCCGGAATTTATCATCCTCAATGTCTTGACTTCATGCTGACCGAGTCTGGAGGCGATTGGATGAATTCTCTAGGATGAGTACATTAAGTTCCACAGCATGCGTTTTTCAAACAACCCATAATAGCCGACTTCCTGTTGGGCGGAGCTAATAACTTAGAGTGCGGAAGTTGTTCGGCCCGATGAGATCTATATGTGTACCGAGTTTCATATTAATTCATGCAAGCGTGTTTGATATATGGACCAAGTTTTCAGACCGTGTCCAAGGGGGCGCTGTTGAGCCCCCCTGCCACGCCCGGGTACCAGCTTCAGCCCGGCTCTGATGACCGTGGGTTCTGACCTGTGTGGAAAGTTTCAAGAGTTTTTGAGCACGTTAAGGGCCCCAAAAGCCCCTGAAACCTTGAAAAACAAACAATAAATGGAATAGACAGATGACGTTATGCATAAAAAAGAGGTGTTATAAGGAGATGCATGTACGCACATCTTCCACTGACTGTTTTATAAAGGTAATTTTGCACAGGTTCTGGCGCAGAATCTAGCTTTTGTATGTAGGCCTACATACACTTAGTAGGAAATATACAGAAGGTTTTATACATAAGGCCCCAGATCTCAATCCAACAGAACTGCTATGGCAGGACTTTCAGGTGGGCCATACATTTAAGAAACTCTACAATATCACAGTTAAAAAGATTCTGTATGAAATAATGGGCCAAAAAATTTCTCCAAGCTGATTTAAGAGACTGTCAGACAACTTTATAAAATGTCGAAGTTGAGAAATACAAACAAAGGGAGAAGTAGAAATGTATTTTTTTCAACAGAAGACAAATTTATGTTGATTAAAAGATTTCAGATTTGTATAGTTATTTGTTAAATTATATCACCATTTCCCATCAGTATTGTCCAAATAAATTTCCAGCATCTATATGCCCACATTTGTGACTGTTGTCGTTTCAAAAGACAGAGATACACACAAAACACTGGTAAAAAATTAAAACACCTTATGGTGTCAGTGTATTATCATGTCATTACACCAAACATACGACAAAAAATCCCTTTTTACTTACATCAGAGGGGTCCACGGCTGACATCCATATGTCCCGCGGAGCTTGAAAACAATTAAAGTTCATGTCAGATGTACTAAGGATGAATTATAAAGCAGTATGAAGACAGTCTAATATGGATTTAGTAGAAAGTCTGAAATGAGCTTAAAGGAACAGTTCACCCAAAAATGAAAATTCTGTCATTTACTCTGATATAGTGCTATGCATAAGTTTAGGTACCCATGCTAAAGTTGACTAAAAAGAGGAATAAAAAATCATCTTTTGGAAATTGAACTTAATGCCTTAATTTAAAAAATTAGGAAAAATCCAACCTTTAAGGACACCAATTTTCTTTGTGAATGAATAATGTATCGTAAATAAATAAATGTTCTTCCTTAAAATACAGGGTGCATAAGTTTGGACACCCCTATGTTAAATTCCCATAGAGGCAGGCAGATTTTTATTTTTAAGTATTTTTTTTAATTTTTTTTTAGGATACTATGCATCCTGATAAAGTTCCCTTGGCATTTGGAATTAAAATAGCCCCACATCATCACATAGCCTTCACCATACCTAGAGACTGGCATGGGGTACTTTCCATAAGATCATCTCTCAATGCAAATCAAACTAGCTTTTAGGCTAACTGAAATAAAACCATGCCAATCTCTAGGTATGGTGAAGGCTATGTGATGATGTGGGGCTATTTTAATTCCAAAGGCCAAGGGAACTTTATCAGGATGCATAGTATCCTAACATTTTTTTTTTTTAAAATACTTAAAAATAAAAATCTGCCTGCCTCTATGGGAATTTAACATAGGGGTGTCCAAACTTATGCACCCTGTATTTTAAGGAAGAACATTTATTTATTTACGATACATTATTCATTCACAAAGAAAATTGGTGTCCTTAAAGGTTGGATTTTTCCTAATTTTTTAAATTAAGGCATTAAGTTCAATTTCCAAAAGATGATTTTTTATTCCTCTTTTTAGTCAACTTTAGTATGGGTGCCTAAACTTATGCATAGCACTGTATATCTATACTGTTATGATTTAATATATCTATTATTGTCAATTATCTTTCTGAAACAGAAGCACATGCTTTCTTCTATGGAATATTATCTTATTTACATGAATTGTCTTACAGTTGTGTAAGGTAAATAGTCTATACCCTCTTAAACTTACCCCTTAACATTGGTCTCCTATAGTATCTTGCCTTCAAGCACGCATTTTCTGAGAAAAAGGATTTAATCGTAGGCCTCATTTATCTGAGTAGGCATCTCTTTTTTTGAGTAAAAAAAGCATTATTTATTAATAATTTTCACAATATTAAATAACATATGAAAAATATTTGCACTGTTGATCACACTAGTCTACTTAATGTTTCACCAGGAAGTTTGTTTTGAAAAAAAATTATTTTGTGCAAAATGCCACAAAGTTATACTTGTGGTGTTCCTGGTCAAAAATGGACAGCCATTGAAAGTAAATGGGAGAGACTGAAAATAGTTTTCAGGAGCATGATCATTATGTTTATGATGTTCATGTACACATATGTGCATGTGTGCTTGCAAACATGAGCCCTTGGACTACACATGCTACACACACACACACACGTTAAAACACACAAACTATTTTGAGTATTACAAACATTCTTTTTCACACTTGAAATAGCACTGATTGACATTGATAGCCGTAGCATTGTTTGTTCCTGAATAAAGCAGCCTTTTTCACTGAAATGGTTGTATAGTCTGCTGACTGACTTTCTCACTCATAACGTGTCCATTGCCGCCACCTACTGGGTGTGTAAAAATCGTATGTACTGAAATCGTTGAAAAATCCCCAACACCACACAGAATGACAGCCTGTTTAGTCACAATTTATATGTTTAATATCTAATAAACTAGTTTCATGCATTTAAGTCTTTTGGAACAAACATTATTATCCCAGTGTCACATCAATCATCCAGTTATTTTTAGGGTAAATACTACATTGGTAAATAAAGCTAGAATCATTCTGTTGGATGTACACTACTGTTCAAAAGTATCTTCTGCTCACCAAGCCTGCATTGATTTGATCCAAAAAAAAAAAAAAAAAAGTAAAAACAGTAATATTATGAAATATTATTACAATTTAAAATAATAATACAATAAATTATCTTTTTTTTTTTTTGATTAAAGCTGAATTTTCAGCATCATTACTCCAGACTTTATCACATGATCCTTCAGAAATCATTCTAATATGATGATTTGATGCTCAACTAACATTTATGATTATCAATGTTAATGTTTGACTTTGGTGAATAGGAAGTTCAAAAGAAGTGGAAAACTGTGGAATAATGTCAGGTACAATCGCAGATAGCAAGGTAACATTGATTCAATGCTGAGTTTTCATCCAAAATATTATCTTGGTTGAGACTGACATTGAGACTGGTTTAGATTTTGTTCGTGTGAACATCCATACGCAGCACAAAAGTCCGGCATCATCCATGAACTCAAAGTGCAGGCGGAGATAGCAGCGTTACCTAGCTACTTCCTATGACAAGACCCCTGTTCCAAGATGGCGGCGGTTTTGACGCATGCTTAGAACCCCAAGGCGACATCTAGTGTTTATATCTATGTGTAGATGCGCTGAACGCTCTAACCGAAACTCCTGACATGTAATAACTAGGAAGTAGTTGTGCAAGTAGTCCATATGACAACATTTTAGTTGTTTTCAATGTTTCAACAAAAGTGATTTAAAATCAACAGGGCAGTGTAATATTTATTATTTTTTCGTTAAAATTTCTGCATTAACTGAGTGTGCAAAAATGATGTTGAACTAACATCACATTGTAACATTTTACAGGGCTGCCAACTCTCACGCATTGAGCATGAGACTCACGCAATTGACACTTTTCATACGCTCTCACGCCACACATCCATTTTCTCACGCACAGAAAAATTGCGGTACTTTTAATATTAAACTAATTCTCAGCTCTTAGATTCCGTCAATTTTATTACGAAATTCGGACAAAAATACGTTTGCCGCTTGTAAATGTGACTCACATTTACAAGCGCCAAACGTATTGTGACGTAACAGATCGCTGAGCGCCTCAGTTCAAGTGCACGTGAACCGAACATCTGTTACTTTTTTATTTAAAGATGCAGTACAACTTACCGAAAGTATACATAATATCGACCAATTAGTGTTTTTCAACCACGGAAAGCGGTCAATATAACAGCAGGAGAACAATTATGTCACATAACGTTACATTTACCTCAGGAAAGCCATAATGACCATAGCATGTTAACTGAAGAGAAAAAATAGCTAGAGAGATTTTGCTGAGCACTATATTACATATTTATTATATTTTTACTTATGCCATCAAGTAATTGTTATTATAACAAAAACTGCATTATATTTAATTTAATTTGTTATTTTTAACCTTTAATAATACCAGCAGATTGGGCACTATGTTTACAGAATTAGGTGAGATTTTTTTTTTAAATAAAATTTAAAATAAACAAGTATCCAATTTAGTCGATATTGAATCAAAATCGGAATCAAATCACAAGAATGGAATTGAAATCTTGAATTTTTTGTCAAGCAATAATAAAAACTGTAGGCCTATCCTACCAGTCATTGTACAATGTAAACATTGTAACATGTTGTCACTAAACTTCATAAAATTCTATTTAGTTACCAAATGTTTTGACATGATCACAATTACAAGTGTAATCACAATTACACTTATTGTGATGCAATATTTGTTTTTACATAACCCCTTACCACTTCTTTTTGCTAATTTTAGCATTGAATCAATGGCAGTGTTGAATCAACATCACATTATGGTGTTGATTCGTTAGGGGGCATTTCAAAAACAGCATTATTTTGTAGTGTTGGTTGGTCACACTTGATTCGAATTATGATTCATAGGTTTTTGGCAAAAATTTTTTTTTGTTTTTGCAAATTCAGAATGATTTGCTTTGATTTCTAATGAAATTATATTACATACTAAATAAAATGCATTTTTTTAATACTTTCTTTGTCTTGCAAGAAAAGGATTGTTTATTGCACCAGAAGTAATTTGAGAGGAACTTTAAATATATGTACATTTCAAGTCACATGATATTTGTTAACATATAGACCACAAGACATAATAATAACTGAATTTACAGAAAAAATCCAGTTCAAAAGTTTACATGAGCTTGATTCTTATAACAGTGTGTGTTGTTACCTTGATCAAAAGCTGCAAACATTCACTGATGCTCAAGGCAACACATCCCATTAAGAGCCAGTGGGTGTAAACTTTTTAACAGGATGTGACCATCTCAGATATAGCCAAGTGACCAAAAACTGACGAATTTGTGATCTTGAGACCAACGTTAAACAGAAGGCATACGGACCTCAAAGTGACAGCTTCCTAATATGAACGGTTGTGATAAAATGGAGTCGGATAAGTTTAATTGGAATTAAATTGCTTTGCCACGCAGAAAAGACAGAGACCTTCACCCGTTGGCGGGCTTAGCAGCTACACTTCTGGTTCAGTAGCTCTAAATGAATATGACCATCAATGTAAGAACTGCTCGGTCAAGATTCAAATTAATTACACCTGTTTCAAAAAAAGAAAACCTTTTTAACTATATCACCACCGATTAAAGGGGTGGTTCGGGATTTTTGACATCGGACCTCATTTTGAAGTCAGCCTGGTTGTTATTCATCAGTGGAGACATTTTTTTTTATTTTTATTATCCAGTCCTTATATTTGGATAGTTAGCCGATGCTAGGTTAGCGCGAGTCAATGGTATATGTTAGCCAGCCATTAAAAACTGTTTTACCCACTCCACAGTGCACCAAACGCAAATCAGTTATAACACTAGACTATCGATGTATATGTCCGTTGAGAGAATAATGTTAGAAATCAAACTTACCTTTCATCTCAATGATCCCAAAGGAACTAGCTTCTAGAACAGAAGCGCACGACAGTAATTGATTTGCGTTTGGTGCACTGTGGAGTGGGTAAAACGGTTTTTAATGGCTGGCTAACATATACCATTGACTCGCGCTAGCCTAGCATCGGCTAACTATCCAAATATAAGGACTGGATAATAAAAAAAAAAAAGT
Source organism: Rutilus rutilus (assembly GCF_951802725.1). Lineage (NCBI taxonomy): Eukaryota > Metazoa > Chordata > Actinopteri > Cypriniformes > Leuciscidae > Rutilus > Rutilus rutilus. The sequence goes on from NC_140214.1 coordinate 10,467,073, forward strand.
CTCCACTGATGAATAACAACCAGGCTGACTTAAAAATGAGGTCCGATGTCAAAAAACCCGAACCACCCCTTTAATGTTTCAGCTTTTAAATTATGGATCTAAACTCTTATAGTGTTTCATGTTATTCAGTAAGTCAGTGATTTATTTCAAGATCAATCAAAGTAGAGCTCTCATATTAAACAGCCAGAATATAAGCCTACCTTTGGGTCTTTTCTGGTGACTTTCAGTCCAATCATGCTTTCCAAATTCTGAGATAGTGGGCCGCTTAATTAGGAGAGAAGAGTGTTAAGCAGTTCATTAACATGGAGCAAACAGATGCACACAACATTAGTTGAAAATCAAAAGTCGTTCTTAGTTCACCAAGGTCTTATTATAACAAATACACATAATAGGAAATTCCTCATCACTTACAGAAACACATGACTTTGATTCTGCCCTTCTGTCTGGCCCTGCTTGAAAAGAACTAGTTAGATTTTGTGACAGCTGGAATAATGTCAGGTACAATCCCAGGTAGCAAGGTAACATTGATACACTGCTGAGTTTTCATCCAAAATATTATCTTGGTTGAGATTGACTTTCAATGTTTAAAGTATGTTGGATCAGAACTGAATGTCCATCGTTGTTTGAAAGCACACACTGCTTGGAATTTTAGTTTTGCAAGTGCACTCAGTAGTCTAATTAATGCTTAATTAAAGCAGTTTTTTATTGTAAGTGGTTTTCTCTTTGTAATGGTCCAGCAATATGACAAAATTTTTGTTAGTTTTCAATGTTTCAACAAAAGTAATTTAAAATCAACACGGCAGTGTAATTTTTTTGAATCAATGGCAGTGTTGAATCAACATCACATTATGGTGTTGATTCATTAGGGGGCATTTCGAAAACAGCATTATATTGTAGTGTTGGTTGGTCACACTTGATTCGAATTATGATTCATAGGTTTTTTCTTTTGCAAATTCAGAATGATTTGCTTTGATTTCTCATGAAATTATATTACATACTAAATAAAATGCATTTGTTTTTTTTTTATACTTTCTTTGTCTTGCAAGAAAAGGATTGTTTATTGCACCAGAAGTAATTTGAGAGGAACTTTAAATATATGTACATTTCAAGTCACATGATGTTTGTTAACATATAGACCACAAGACATAATAATAACTGAATTTACTGAAAAAATCCAGTTCAAAAGTTTACATGTGCTTGATTCTTATAACAGTGTGTGTTGTTACCTGGATCAAAAGCTGCAAACATTCACTGATGCTCAAGGCAACACACCCACACATTACGCCAGTGGGTGTAAACTTTTTAACAGGATGTGACCATCTCAGATATAGCCAAGTGACCAAAAACTGACGCATTTGTGATCTTGAGACCAACGTTAAACAGAAGGCATACGGACCTCAAAGTGACAGCTTCCTAATATGAACGGGTAAAATCAAAGTAAAGAGTTGAAAAGAATAATCAAATGTGCTGCTAAACTATTATATAAATGATCAATAACCAATTGGCATTCTAATCTAAATTCGAGGTTGTGATAAAATGGAGTCGGATAAGTTTAATTGGAATTAAATTGCTTTGCCACGCAGAAAAGACAGTGACGCGCAGAGACCTTCACCCGTTTTATCGGAAACCGCAATAGGCGGGCTTACACTTCTGGTTCAGTAGCTCTAAATAAATATGACCATCAATGTGAGAACTGCTCAGTCAAGATTCATTCAAACTACACCAGTTTCAAAAAAAGAAAACCTTTTTAACTATATCACCACCGATTAATGTTTCAGCTTTTAAATTATGGATCTAAACTCTTATAGTGTATCATGTTATTCAGTAAGTCAGTGATTTATTTCAAGATCAATCAAAGTAGAGCTCTCATATTAAACAGCCAGAATATAAGCCTACCTTTGGGTCTTATCTGGTGACTTTCAGTCCAATCATGCTTTCCAAATTCTGAGATAGTGGGCCGCTTAATTAGGAGAGAAGAGTGTTAAGCAGTTCATTAACATGGAGCAAACAGATGCACACAACATTAGTTGAAAATCAAAAGTCGTTCTTAGTTCACCAAGGTCTTATTATAACAAATACACATAATAGGAAATTCCTCATCACTTACAGAAACACATGACTTTGATTCCGCCCTTCTGTCTGGCCCTGCTTGAAAAGAACTAGTTAGATTTTGTGACAGCTGGAATAATGTCAGGTACAATCCCAGGTAGCAAGGTAACATTGATACACTGCTGAGTTTTCATCCAAAATATTATCTTGGTTGAGACTGACTTTCAATGTTTAAAGTATGTTGGATCAGAACTGAATGTCCATCGTTGTTTGAAAGCACACACTGCTTGGAATTTTAGTTTTGCAAGTGCACACAGTAGTCTAATTAATGCATAATTAAAGCAGTTTTTTATTGTAAGTGGTTTTCTTTTTGTAATGGTCCAGCAATATGACAAAACTTTTGTTAGTTTTCAATGTTTCAACAAAAGTAATTTAAAATCAACACGGCAGTGTAATTTTTTTTTGCTTTGTTTTTGTTTTTTTGTTAAAATGTCAGCATTAACTGAGGGTGCAAACATGATGTTGTACTAACATCACATTGTAACATTGAGTCAACAACATTACCATTGATTCTTTTTGCTAATTTTAGCATTGAATCAATGGCAGTGTTGATTCCTTAGGGGGCATTTCGAAAACAGCATTATTTTGTAGTGTTAGTTGGTCAAACTTGATTCGAATTATGATTCATAGGTTTTTTGTTTTTTTATCAACTTATTTTCTTTTGCATTTTTTTTAAAAATTTTTTATACTTCTTCTTTGTCTTGCAAGAAAAAGTTATTAATTATTTATTTTCGAAAAAATTTCATGGCCTGGAATTCCCAAGTTTTCCATGTAGCAATGTAACAATGATGTAAGTATGTTTAAATGGAGACGAGGGCACAATTATGAAGGAGCGGTCATCTTCTCATGTGATTTTCAGTGGCAGACTTCTTGAGAAGCGATCAGATGAGGTGTGCAAAAGCCTTGGAAAACTGCTCAGAAAAAGGATGTGGATGAGGACATGTATGCTTTCTACAAGTTGTAATCTTGTAATTATGGCAATTCCAGCATGGCGTGAATGCATTAGGAGCTAATGTGCTGAGTGTCTCTGTGAGGGAGAACTGTAAAAGGGAGGCATGCCAGAAAAATACAACAGCACTGTCTCTAGTAATTTGCATATATAATTAATTTCGTGTTGATATATTTTTTAAATATTGTGCTATCACAGAAAATTGTATCCTGAGGATGATGGAGGGGCACAAGGAGATTATTATTATTGGGGGTTCAAGCACGAAGTGCTGAACACCTATTGTTATTATTAATTTTCCCATGATGCAACATTCAGACATAAAACTGACCGGGCAGACCAAACCGCAATGGCGCTTTTCCACTGCATGGTACGGTACGGCTCGGTTCTGTACGGTACGCTTTGGCGCTATTCCACTGCATGGTACAGTACGGCTCGGTTCGGTACGGCTCACTTATGGCGCATTTCCACTGCATGGTACGGTACGGTACGGCTTGCTTCGGCTCGCTTTAAATGGTACCACCTCTGTTGAGGTTCCACTTCCAAGCGTACTGTACCGGTACTAAAATGTGACGTGAAAAAACTGCAGATCACTGATTGGTCAGACAGAATCATCTCTACCAGCGTCATTGTATTCACGACATGAGACACTAAACCCGCTAGATTTAAATAGCCAGTAGACAGCAGCCAACGCTGTAGCGCCTGTTTTTAAAAGTATTTGCTTCAAAAAAAGAGTATAAACTTCAAAAAAATAATTGGTTGAATCGTGGTCAGTGGACGAGCGGCAGACGTTCCTCTCGTTGGTTGCCAAGGAGCGGATGGGGTAACACAGAATAAAAAATTCGCATTTAATATGATGATGTCATGGTAGTAGAGACGACAACTATAACGATCAGTCCCACCCACTTTGAAGCGGTACTAACTGCAGTGGAAAAGCAACCGAGCTAAAGCGAGCCGAACCGTGCCGTACTGAGTCGAGTCGTACCGCGCAGTGGAAAAGTGAATCGAGCCAAACCGTTCCGTGCCGAGTCGAACCGTACCAAGCCGAACCGAGCCGTACCATGCAGTGGAAAAGCGCCATAAGTCGTAGAGACTTGAAACTTTGGGGGCTGGTAGAACTCACACTGCCTACAGCGTCACCAAGGCCCGCCCCGGTCGGCCTGACGGGGGCGCTACAGCACTCAAAAGTACGAAATGGCTCATGACTCAACCGTTAGGCCTAGGCTCAAGTGTCTTATATCGTTGGATTCCTTGGCTTTGCTTGCCCTTCAGCGGCAATTTCAAGTAAATTGCATTTTTTTTGAAAAACCTATTTTTGGGAACTTCTCCTAGGTTTAAAAGGAGCGGGTCTCTGCAGGGTGTCCGCCTGGCAGCCCGCGCCGAGGATGGACCCGTCCATCCACTTCCTAGACGGCTGTTCTTTGGGGGCTGCCCAGTCCAGTTCCAGGTCCGCTACTGCCTCTATGAGGATAGCCATGAGCTCCGTGTCCAGCGAGGCCGGGGTGGTTTCTGAAGGAGCCTCAGACCAAGCTCCAGGGTCGGAGGCACTTGTGGACATGGTGTCGCCCTCACCATATCCGAAAGAGACAATTTCCTGCGCTTCCTTCGGAAGGCGGTAAACTAGCAGCATCAAACAAAATAGCACATCAGTGTTTGTTTCTAGTGCAAAACGTCCACGTCTGGTAATGCTGATCAATAGTATTATATTGTTGATTGATTAATTAAATTAAGTATCCCCAATTATAGGTGAGAGTAGGTGTAGGTTAAGTAGGTGAGAGGTTCTGACACGTGAGGGCAGCATGGGCATTGCGCTGACACAAACTACTGGACAGAGTCCATTGACGGAGCTTTCTGCAGTCTCCCAGTCCGCGGCTCGATGGCGGCGGGCAGAGGAGTGGCAGGAGTCATAAGGCCACCGTTACGGGTAACGGCCAGCATTGCGCAAAGGATCTTGATGGAAAGTTCCTCACAGGCTCGACATCCTGATTATTCGAGCACCGCTTCTGCGTGGGCCCGACCCAGACACAGCACACACTGCTCGTGTGCGTCTGGGAAGTCAATTGGACAACACACATGCGACAAAGAGAAAAAAAATTTTTGGTTTCCTAGCAAAAAATCCACCGGAACACGAGAGGGGATAATTCCACGTTGTCCACTCTGTTTGCGTGAATCCATGGCGAAACCAGGCTCCAGGTGAAGAAGAAAGATTCTGAGGCTTTTTGGCACTGGACATCACCTATATTGGAGGCTGCCAGCCAATGAGTTGAGGGCGAGTTTTGTGAGTTTTTTCCCTTCCTGAAACCTAAAACCCAAGGGGAGAAATGCCAGGCATGGATCAAGCAGTGTGGGAGGCCCCATTCACAACTAAATGTCGATAGGATTAACAAAAACACCTACATTTGCTCCACGAGTGAGCAGTAGCCTGGCGCGCTAAAAATATAAGCGGGAGAATGTTATCATTGCAATGTCAGGTTTCAGACAGGGATCAAACAGGAAGGTAAGTATATAATGTGATTTATTGTGCAGAATGGATCGGTTCCAGAGATAATGGTGAGTAAGCAGATGATAGACAGTTTGTGATGACTTAGCTGATGAATAACAATGTCTCTCTTGCAGGTGATGATGACTGGGCTCAGAAGCATAATCTGCAGGCTGAAGAAGGTCGAGGATACAGGTAAGTGTCAGGATGCAAGAGGTGAGTCTGTGTGTCCATGTAGAGACGAGACCAGACGATGACTGAAGGGTGCTGAAGTGCTGAATATAAAGGGGTGAGATGACGAGGTACAGGTGATGATGATAATTGCTCAGGAAAGAGTGAGTGCAGGTGCGCCGACGAGGATCCTGGGGAATGTAGTGCAGAGAAGACAGACGGTGAAGGTGGTGAATGTGACATTACTCCCCCCTCCCACTAGGCGCGAACTGCGCCGTAGAAGGCAGAACACGGGAGGGGTGGTGGGCATCCTGGAGTCTGTGACCGGAGGGTGGACGGGAAGACGACAGACAGGAGTCTCCTGGATGGTATCGCCAACCACGGCGGAACAGGACAAGGAGGAGACCATGGCGGTGCAGGCTGAGGAGGTGGCCATGGCGAAGTAGGCTGATGAGATGACCATGGTGAAGCAGGCTGAGGAGGAGACCATGGTGGAGACTTCCCTTCGGGCGGCCATGGCGGAGACTTCCCTTCGGGCGGCCATGGCGGAGACTTCCCTTCGGGCCACCATGGCGGAGACTTCCCTTCGGGCGGCCATGGCGGAGACTTCCCTTCGGGCGGCCATGGCGGAGACTTCCCTTTGGGCGGCCATGGCGGCATTGGGAACCGTGTCGGCGGGGCCTCCACGGTCCCCTCAGATGACTTATAGCCCCCCCCAAAATTTCCTTGGGGAAATGATCAGGCTTTGACACAGGGCTGGATGAGGCAGGGGGCGAAAGCGGCTCTGGGCTGGACAGGACCAGCGGCGAAGAGGGCTCTGGGCTGGACAGGACCAGTGGCGAAGAGGGCTCTGAGCTGGGCAGCGATGAGGGCTCTGTGCTGGGCAGCGATGAGGGCTCTGTGCTGGGCAGTACCAGCGAAGAAGGCTTTGAGCTGGGCAGAACCAGCTGCGAAGAGGGTTCTGAGCTGGACGGAACCAGCTGTGAAGAGGGCTTTGAGCTGGACGGAACCAGCGGGGAAGAGGGCTTTGAACTGGGCGGAACCAGCGACGAAGAGGGCTTTGAGCTGGGCGGGACCAGCGATGAAGAGGGCTTTGAGCTGGACGGGACCAGCGATGAGGGCTTTGTGCTGGACGGGACCAGCGAAGAGGGCTTTGTGCTGGACGGGACCAGCGAAGAGGGCTTTGTGCTGGACAGGACCAGCGATGAAGAGGGCTTTGAAAACTCTGGCTCGGGGAGAACGACACTCACAGACTCTGGCTCTGGCGGGCAGACGCTGTCAGTCACAGGCACGGTGGGCATAACGTTCACAGTCTCAGGGGCGGCGGGCATGACGCTGTCAGTCACAGGCGCGGCGGGCATGATGCATACTGCCTTGGCTTCGGCAGATCTGGCGTGAAGTGCAGGCTCGGCTGGACTGGCGTGAAGTGCAGGCTCGATATGGTTCTGGATGAGGATGGGTGAGGAAGTGAAGATGACTGGTGGCTGTGGTTCAACTGGTCCGATGAGAGGGAGATCCGAAAAGTCACCCTCCTTGAGTTGCATTTTGGACCCGAACTGAAATGTCGGCTCGGCTAGACTGTGGATGAGGATGGATGGCGTGGCGAAGATGGCTGGAGATGGTGGTGTTCCGGATCCGAACTGAAATGCCGGCTTGGCAGGAACCAAACGGATGATGAACGGGGCTGCATTGAATAGGGACAACAGGTTAACTCTGGACTCTGAAGGATTCTGCATCTTTGGTCTGGTCTTCTGTAAGTTTCCGACAGGGATCAAACAGGAAGGTAAGTATATAATGTGATTTATTGTGTAGAATGGATCGGTTCCAGAGATAATGGTGAGTAAGCAGATGATAGACAGTTTGTGATGACTTAGCTGATGAATAACAATGTCTCTCTTGCAGGTGATGATGACTGGGCTCAGAAGCATAATCTGCAGGCTGAAGAAGGTCGAGGATACAGGTAAGTGTCAGGATGCAAGAGGTGAGTCTGTGTGTCCATGTAGAGACAAGACCAGACGATGACTGAAGGGTGAGTGCTGAATATAAAGGGGTGAGATGACGAGGTACAGGTGATGATGATAATTACTCAGGAAAGAGTGAGTGCAGGTGCGCCAACGAGGATCCTGGGGAATGTAGTGCAGAGAAGACAGACGGTGAAGGTGGTGAATGTGACATGCAAAGTGGTCAGGCTAATGAATTTTTTTTTTTTTTATGGATAAGCTGTTTGATTTATAATTATTAGATTATTTTCGAATTCACTTACCCTGCTGTGCATGAACATAGCTGTTTCTCAATTTATGTGTTTCCCCATTTGAATGGTCAGCGTATCAGGCGGCTGCTGCTTGCGCTGGGACCTATAGGCTTTAGCTTCAATTTTGATTAAATTATTCTCTAATCGGTTGCATATTATATCGTGGCTATATCCCACGAATGCATACTGCAGTCCCTTTTGTCTTGCTCTCTCAGATATTTCACCTGTTCGCCAAAAATGACTAATTATCTCCTTAGGAATGTCTGACACCGGTAAATACTGTAATAGACGTTCCAGGCGCCAAAACTTGTCAGGCGTAGCAACAATAACTAAGGAGGGCGGGGCTTAGCAAAGGGTCAATTGAGGTTTCTGGAAGCATGATGTTAACAACCAGATAACTTTGGAAATTATTATGGCAGCAGAGGAGGCTATTCCTAAAGGGAGAAACAGGGTAAATCGAAAATTAGTGCCTTGGTGGAATGAAGAGTTTATCAGGTGGTAAGAGACATAGGCTAAACAAAGAATTCAGAATGCTTAAAAGAACACATAATATAAATAATCTAATTCAGTTCAAGAAAGCTCAGATGGTCAGAAGACCGATTCGCAAAGCAAAGATGACGAGTTGGAGGCATTTTTGTGATGAAATAGAAGGAACTACACCAGTAGGAGAAGTGTGGGAAATGATTAAAAGGAGTTATGTCATTTGAAGAGCTTTCAAAACAATGCGAGTAACAGCCATACAGGTAGAGATGGGAGAACTGCTACTAGAGTTAAGAAGGAAGCAGTTGATAGCAAACTATTGGGCTGGTTTACAAGGGCATAATAATTCACATCTCACTAAACCAATACTGCATGGAGAGCAAACATTTTGGACAGATTGGAAATGATCTAGCCTAGTTAAAGAATTAAAAGTGATTAATTTGAGGATAAATTCCATGGTAGTTTATCCAAAGATTGCTCCATGGAAGATAGTTTGGCCTGAGGTAGACTGGTCTGTATTACAGGAAAAAAGGAAGGCACAGGGAGATACTAATTTGGAAAGAGTGTTTAATAATCGGGTAATGGAAAAATATAATGAATCCTGTATATCCAGATTTATACAGATGGTGCTACGAATTCAGAGACAGAAGCAAAATAATTGGAGGTGGCGATACCAGATAAAGGAATAGGAATCAATAGATGAAATGCTGGAAATGTGAAAATGCTGGCATGTTAATTGCATTATGACGGGTAGAAAAGACGGGACAGGACAAAGTTTTGGTATGCTCAGATTCATCAACAGTTTTAGCAAGCCTTTGGTCATTCTATTCAAAAGTTATCAAGATATTCTGTTTGAAGTACTAAAAAGTTAACAAAAAGGGCGTTAACAAAAGGAAATATAGAAATGCAAGTAAGTATAAGCAAAGCAGAGGTTAAAAGTGTGATATGGGAGAAAATAAATGTGGTAAGTGGCAAGAAAGGTGGGATAGAGAGGGGAAACAGAGACACTTATATCACATTCAAAGGGATGTTAAAGAAGGGTTGGAAGTGGAAATAGGAGAAAAGAAATGGTGATAACTAGGTCAAGATTGGGACATTGTTTATTAAATAAAACGCTTAAGTTAATAGGGAAACATAAAACTGGACTGTGTGAGGGATACAAGGAAGAGGAGTCTGTGTAGACCATATAGTTTTGAGATGCAGTAGATATGGAGCACAGAGAGAGGTGATGAGGAATAAGCTTTTTTTTTCTCTCCAACGCTTAATTTACTATGCACAGTGTTTCAACGTCTGTCCAAAGCATGTAAATATACAAGCGTGAAACATTACTTCACCTGGGGTTAAAAGCGGTGTTTAGAACAACAATAACCTGCGGTTGAGCTCAGTGTGAAAAGCCCTATGAAGTGCTTGCCTTTGACTTCTGTATACATTTTGAATTGAATATAATTTTATTAATTTTATTAGTGACAGAGTATGATATATGTCTCAAATATAGACATGAGAAAAACAGAATTTCAAAACATTATTATAATGCTTTGCTATAATGCTACATCACGACTACAACACAAGGTATTGTTACATTTTTCATTTATTTGTTCACTTCTCTCATGAATGAGCCACAGATCTCAGAAGACCTCTGCACTGCAGCTTCTGCGGGACAAACAAACATCTTCACAGATTTAGTCGAAGAGCCGTGCTTTCTGAAATTGAAAGAGGAAGAGCAGGAAAAAGCCCTTCTTCAACTTTCACAAGCTGAAACAGATGGTGACAGACAACCGGCCAAAGAGCTTTTAGTGTTTCACTTCTTAAGGACGAGATGGACATTTTTCTTAAAGAGTATTATGGACAAAAGGACTCTCAGAATTAATTGCATGTTTATGGAGATTTTATTTATTTTATATTTAATTTGTCATCATGTACCTGCTGTGCAATAACTTATGTTCAATTTATTCTCTTTGCTACTTAAGGGTAAAAGTACATTTGATTAAAAATGTAATAAATCATTTTGGTGTTTTGGGTTTGATGGATCTGAATTTGCTTGATTCATGCAAATCCACTGTAGAATTGTAATGTGTATTATGTACTATGAAAAAAATGTATAATAAATGTTCAAATGCTCAAGCTGTTTTATTTTTTGTGTTTTAAGCTTTGGGCTCAATTAAAAATATATTAATAATTTAAGACATAAAGCAACTTTTAACTTTAAAAACAAAAGGTTAAGGGGGTTATATGTGTGTGTTCATATGATTAAGCTGTCATTTTAACAAAAAGTCAGGGTCTATCTATCCTACAAAACATAATCATAATATAATTTCATAACACAAAATATAATTTCAATTGGATCGTTTTAATAAAATACTTGACATTAAAACTTTAAGCGCTCCACACACACACACTGCGTGGCGGTGTTGTCTAACTTGTCTTCAGACTGTCATGACGTTCTGCGTTTCTGCAGTTAAACTCGATGGAGCGGTTAACAGAAAAGATGAGATTTTGTAAGATAGGATTAGAAAACTAAATCAATTTGAGATTTGGTTCTGAAATACGTATTTGTGAAAAATCCTAAATTAATTTGTCAGATAGAAAGTCTAAAACAAAACATCTCAATTTAGTTTCGCATTTAAGATTTACAGTAGTTTACTTACTGTCTCTTGAGCGTTGTCTGAGCTCCACTGCTAGTTGATTACAGCCAATAGCCTCTAATATTTCGAGTGTTACAGGAACCGCGTCCTTCAATGTGAAAGTTTTCACCATTAAATCGGCGAGATCTGCAGAACCAGAGTCTATAACTTTTTCGATTGTAAATATTTCGACGTGATCGCACAATCTGCTTTTAAACTTCTTTTTGTTTTCTTCCCCAAGACCATAAAAAATATGACACAGGAGCTCCTTAATGCTCAGACACTTTTCTATTAGTGATGGGTCTGTCATGAACGGTTTGTTCATTTTGAACAAATATTTACTCGGGAACACCGAGCTCAGCTGTCTGGTCTCCGAGAGTAGGCTATTTCTTCATTTTGTGTTGACCGCGCATGCGCAACATCTTTATATTCTGTACAGGAAACGAGTAAAGGTGAGTCGTCCATGAAAGAAAAAAAAAAAGGTGCGTCGTCCATTTCTTTTACACATTTTCAAAAAAAATGATTAATAAAAATAAAAAAGAAATGAATCTAATGACCACCTAATAAATCTACCAACTGATCATGATGTAAGCTCCTTAGGATAGTTTACTCAAATGAAAATTCTCTCATCATTTACTCACCTTAATTTCACTGCAAACCCATAGTAACTTTCATTTATCTTTGAAACAGATTTTCAAATGAAAGTCTTATGGGCTTGGAACAACACGAAGGTGAGTGAACAATAATTTCTGGATGTACTAATATTTTAATTATATTTCTGATAGTAAATGGCAGCAAATCTTAAGGGAGTATATCTGAAAAAGAAAGAATGAAGCTTCCACTCACAAATGTCGATAACTGTACAACTGTACAACAGAGTCGATGGTGGAAACCACTGAGCTTGGACAGGTTAGAGTCAATGATGTGATCACTGATCTGCTAAAAGACAACCTGAAGCATTCACAGATATAAACATCAGTATAGGTTTATAATAATCATCAGGTGGTAGGATGAGACTGCAATTTTGTGTGTGAAAAGTGATAAGAGTTTCATATGTGATGTCTTCATCTCTGACTGACACAGTGATCTCTGGGAAAAATCGACTTTCACGGTTTTCAGGCTTCTTTATACTGGCAAAATTTAATGAGTTTATTTCATTATTAGATATGACATAAACTTGATTAAATATACTGAACAACTGAATATGGCAATGAGTACAATTTTATTCTAAAATGAATTATACATTACTTGAGTTTATGCAGGATCTTCCCTTTACCAGCAGCTGAGATCAAACCAACAACATCGTCTGAAATGTGATCCATCATCAACCTTTGAAAGTAAAAAAATACAATATATCAGATTTGATCTTTATTACACACACAGGTAATTCTGGGATTGTGTGTGTTTGCAGTGATTCAGACTAAAGTATGGGAGCAATTTTTTTAAAGTTTAGACTCAGCATTTTCTCTCACTCCGGTCTGGCTCAGAAAAGTGATTCTCAGTGACTGTGGAGTAAGCAGTGTGTGGTAAAAAAGAAAACACTGTGGTAAAAATCAAAACAATATCACACAATAATGACTGCTGTAATACTGAATATCAGATTACACTCGAGGCTGAATCACAGCTGTGCTCATATTCAGCACTACAGCATTCTTGCTTGTGTGATGATATTGCATAAGTATTGAATGTATTGAAATTTCTGTAAATAAAATGTAAATGCTGTAAAATGTCATGTGTTGATGACGTGTCAGAAAAGGCTCAAAGTTTTGCTCACCACAGCTCTTTACAGCGGTACAGTTCAGGCTGAAGCATCTTCAGATCATCAGATGTTACATGGAGTTTCAGGTTTCTGATGTGTTCACAGTACTGTAAACAGTACTTCAACACCCAACAGTCTGTCCTTTTCAGTGGAATATTTGACATATCTATCACAACCAAACCTTCCAAAGCTTTCCCAACGAAGCTCTTCTCATGGAGCTCATAGAGACAATGGAGAACACAGAGGAACAGAATCACAGGCTGCAGCCACTCTGAATGTCTAACTTCTGCATCTGTCATTGAAAAGTCTCTATCAGACCAACAGGACAGAGCACATCCTCTCTCTACAGTGTGAAGCAGCACTTTCACTTTCCTCTGGGACTCTTCTTCATCCAGAAGGACATAGTACAGAGTGGTGAAGAACTCCTGTAAGCTGAGATGCATAAATTTGAACATCGTCTCCTGGTGGATTTTTCTCTTAATGAGGAACTTGTACAGGAATGGAGACCGTAGGATGGAGAAGGGATACCCTTGTCATTTAGGTTTCACCCGGCTGGTTCAGGTTAAATCTACACAAATATATGATGATGGGATTGTTATCATGATTCGGGCTGTAAATTTTAATTTTGAGAGCTGAGAGGTTTTTTCAACCTGGCTGCAGTCTTCAGATCGGGGCGGGGCTGCACACTTACTCTGATTGGCTCATTCGTCTTAGAAAACGTGTTCGTACTAGTAGTTGGTGTGGTCAAAGTAGTACATGTAATGATGAGCTAATGCCATCAATCAAGTTACAAAACTGGAAAAGTGAGGTCCCTAATGCCACACAAATGAGATACATCTTTAATAGTTTGACCTCAGTCTAGAGCACACATAATCTGAGACAAATTAATTTTGCTTTATTTCCAGATTCAATCATAGGCTTCTTAAGTAGACTAGAGCACAACGTGCTGCTAGTGACATGTACACTTGTCAAAAATGACGCTTTAAATCTCTTGACAAACTACAAGACGTTTATGACATTTGTAAGTTTTCTAAATAAAAGATAGATTGTACTGAATGTCAGCTATCTTATTTTGCTCAAGATACAAATTTATTGGGTCCATATGTTATGCAAACAATATGCTTCTAACCAGGGTGCGATGCGATTTGCCAGGGGGGATGCGTGGGATTTCCCCCTTTTTGGTCAATGTATCCCTGCTTCTGCTTAATAATTTTTACATTTACCCCTGAATGTCCTGATTGGTTACACCTCACGAGTAATAGCCTATCAACACTTGCGAGACGCCACCCACTTTTCAACAGGCCCACCCAAAACTTAAAAAATAAAAAAAAACTTTTAATATATTCTAATTTTGTCAAGAATTATAAAAAAATCGTCAATAAGCTCATAATGTGTACTAAAATAGTCTAAATGTTTAGTTTTAAAAACCATTTTAAAAAGCTGGCTATGTCTATTTTGATGTTTCTGCGCAAGTTCAGCAGACAATGAGATTCGGGTTTGTTCTGATCAGAGCTCGTGAGCGGAGAGCGCATCTCTGAATATTCTGCTCCGCTCGCTCATTCCGCAGGGTCGCTCGCTCAACCCAGAATGGCCTGCTGGTTCGAAAATATGTGGAATAAGGGCTGCCTCCGACCAAATTTTTTTTTCTAGTCGACTAGTAGTTGTTCATTTAAGCCATTCGTGGACAAATCGCCTCTTTATATTAATTTAATTACTTAAATACACTGTTAGACATTTTATCGTATTTTTGCGGTAACTTACTGGCAGCACTATTGCCAGTAAGTTACTGTAAGTTCCCCTTTACAGTAGCTTACTGTAAATGTGTTTTACAGTATGATGCCATTACCGCAATTTAATTTTACAGTAAGATGCCCTTACCGCAATTTCATTTTACTGTAAGATGCCCTTACCGCAATTTCATTTTACAGTAATGAAATGGATTAGAAAACTAGAGTAATACAAAGAAAACAACTGAAACTTTCTGCATCAGTCGTGTCGCACGTGTTCACAACTTTCATTGTGTTTGCAGTGCACTGACGCTGTTGAAATAAGCAAATTAAAACAGGTCAATTATTCAATAAAAAAACCTCAAACTTTTGAATGGTAGCAGCATATGAAATATCAAATATGTTACAATTGTTTTTTCAGATGACCTTTCAGTCTGACTGAAATCCAACTATTAAAGTGCATGTAAACGTACTAGTGAGATTAGGAGGCGCTATAGGAAGAATCTCTATAGAGTAACGACAGCCTCTTTTAGAGCTTTGTAAAGTGTCAGGTCTGTTGGGCCATTTCTGCTTAATTTTATCCACAAACTGTAAAAGAGAAAATGACTGATGGTGAAAGACTTTCTTTCCATCACAAACTAAAGAACATCTGTTCTTCACCAACTCTGATAAAGCTGATATCCTGTTTTCCTCCCTCTCTCTCTCCTTCTCTTCCTCCCTCTCTCCGTGTGTGTGTTTTGTCGTTTGATGGTTTAGTTTCTTCCCTCTGTCTCCCTCTCTCCCTCCACCCAGCCCTTCAAAGATGACATGGACCTGAAGCAAGACCTCCAGAGCGACACACAGGAACCCAAGGTGGAGGAGTATGAGCCCAAGGTAAGAAACAGAGCAGGTGCATATGGACATAATGCTACACTTAAAGGTGAAGTGTGCAATATTTTTTGGATTTCAGTTTACTGTTTATTGTGGCAGTTTAATATGCAAAGACAATGTGAAGTAGGTTGATTGGCGCTATCAAAGCTCTCAAATATCACTGTTAAGCAGCCCAACACAGCAATATTGGCTCAACCAATACTGTGAGATTAGGGCGGGGCTATCTTTTTGCCTGATCAATAGCAAATGAGGTGAGTTTTCTTGAAAGGTGTCGTTATTTTTCCAATTCCATTTACTGATGCTAGTGGTGCAGAAATAACACACTTTACCTTTAATGTTATAAACACACACATACCCCTTTTCCACCAACAAGAACCGGGTGCTGGTTCAGAGCTAGAGCTATTGCCAGTTCGGAGTTGGTTCGACTGACGAGCTTACTAAGAACCGGTTTGCGTTTCCACCGGCCAGAGAGCCACAACAGAGCTATATCTTACGTCACTGCATACGTATCATGTTGCTCAGCAACGCACGTGCGGCAGCGCCAAACACAAACACACCAGACTTGTTCGAGTCATGCATCGGCTTCTCGCAGAACGATCAGCACATGAAATCAAAGCACTGCGAAAGCGATCAAAAAGCACAAGGAGTCGTATGATCTCCAAACACTCCCGCAGCTCTGATCGGTCCACGCTGCTCCGATGCATCTCGAACAAGGCATCAACAATAATAGACGTTGCGTTACTATGGATGCTCATGGGTTTGCGAAAATAAATCGGCATCCAAACACGGCGAATCCAACGCGTTCGTGCAGCTCGCCGTAACTTACATAGACGGATATTATAATCGAGCTGCTATTAGCTCGACTAGCTGCTATTTAAAAATGGCGGTCACAAGTTTCTCTTCAGTCTTGTTGGCCACGGTAACCCCGCCCCCAGCCTCTGACGCAAGCGGTTCTTCCTTGGCTCCGTTCTAGACCCTGCAATGATTTGGTGCTACTTAAGAACCAGTTTTACTGGTTCGGAGCTGGTGCTTTGGCGGTGGAAAAACAAAGAACCGATTTGAAACTAGGCTCTGGCTCCGAACCAGCACCAGCTCTGCCTTGGTGGAAAAGGGGTAACAGAGGAAGTATTTTAGCTTCTGTCCAACATTTTTTACCAGACAAGAAACTATTTTTGTATTATATTCCAATGGATACACTACTGCTCAATTTTTTTAGTAATGGTAGTGTCTAGATATATAGAGGTTTCCACACACCTATACAGTGTATATAAACCAGACACATACCCTAACTAGTGAAATATTATATGTTTGTCATTTCAGGATCCCACTAATGGCTATTACAATGTTCGAGCTACTACGACACATGATGAAATCCGTTCCTCTACCCGTTCCCTGCCGTACCAGGAATTCCGGCCACCGAATCCCACTTCAGTTTCGGCAGCAGCCGCCGGCCCAGTGGCCAACATTCACCCCGCGCCCCCGGGCCGCTACGAGCCCCGCCCCACTTCCCGAATGGCTCACAACACATACGCCCATTTTAACACCATTGCCAGGGCGTCACAAATCCAAGCCCCGCCCAACCCAGTCTCCAAAACTACAGACTATTCTGGAGACCGTGGCCTGCTGGAATCAACCAATCCGTTGGCTTTTGATAGCTACGCTTATTCAACAACACCTCAATACAGGTTAGGCTTTGCTCCGCCTTTGGAGGCAGGACCAGCCTATGAAATGTATCCTACAGGACAGGGGGCGGGGACGAGCCAAGACGCTAACGTGGGAAAATACCCCAGCTCCGCCCAATTTCCATATTCAACCCCGCCCACAGAATACTCTCAGAGACACACGCAAAGAATGCAGACTCACGTGTGAAACAAACACGCTTTTCCCCACAAAAAAAGCACTTCCTTTGACGCAAATACATGGTACACACTCTCATTTTTACATAGTCTTACAGTCCAAAACTCTCTCTCCAAGATAACTATATGCAAACACACACACACTGCGTTTTCTACCTTTACAACAACATGATTGAGAAAAAAGTGCCAAATTACTAAATGACTGCAGCATAAGAAGAAAACACAAGAGGTCACAGTATTGAGCGGAGAGAAAGCATGTCAACTGTATCATCTTTCTCTCTTCTTTCCAAAATTTCTTTGAAGAGGGGTTGAAGCAGCAAAACCAATCCTCTAAAATCTCAACTGATGTCCACACCATAACGAGACAAAGTAGCCATTGGACGTTTTTTCCATGTGAATCAGTATTGGCTGTTTTTTTTTTTTTTTTAGAATAGCCAATAAGAGGCTGGAGGGCCCCAGAAGCCATCAGCTATTGGGTGTAAAGCCCAGTGAAAGCCTGATCGCTATGCATTGTAGTTGACAATGGACTCGTTTAGATCTGTCCCATCACTCAACCTAATAAAATATGATGTGTAATAAATTATGGGAGTTGTGGGTATGCTCACACTGATTGTAAAATCTGCAATGTGATATCGCAGAACAAGTCACTCAGTTGAAGAATACCGCAGGTGTCATCAATCGCTTGTGTAATAATAACTCACCACTGCTCACACTGCCCGAGCTCCTGTAGGAATAGCTGTCCGCTGCCAGTTTGAACTCTTCTGATAGGACGGAGACACGAGTATCTGGGTAAACGCCACCAGTGCTTTTAACTCTGAAAGCTCGAGTTTATGTAACATTTTAGGATTTTTTAAACAAATGGATGCTAGGCTACTCACAGTGTCAAAGTGAGCTTACAGACTCTTCTCTGAACACACGCTCTGCCTCCTTCCAAGAAAACCTCACGAGTATTTGACGCTTTGTGTTTCTATGTGTGTGAGAGAGTGTGTTTGCCCGTGTGATGTGAAGGAAAAAACTGAATGTGATGAATCTTTCTCTGAAGTGTCCGTGTATTTGTCCTTCACACTTTCAAAGTAGAGTAGAGTGCTTTTTCATATTTGTATCTGAACTAAATTGCATTTGAAAGCGCTTTTATAGTATTTTTCTAAGATGGTGGCAAGGGGTCAGAGATTGAATGGCTTTTGGTATAAGCAATGTAAAGGAGAAAATTGTTTGTTTTTAAACAAAATGTTTATGATCATGATTTGTACATTTGTCTAAATTCTGGAAAGGGATATTGAATCAGATCATCAGAGCAAAGTTTTAAATAATATTAAAATTGAAGAAATTTTGTCAATCAAATCCTGAGTTTCTGTAAAATCTTTTTTTTATGCAAAATAAAGGGCTTTTATTATGTGAGCTCAAAAACCATGGCAACTTTTGCTCTGCAGAAAGGCTCAGTTTGTGCAGAATATGTTTAAATCTGGCTTGATTTAGGCTAAATTTACAAGACTTGACCCTTGGTCTATATTAAACATTTTTGAACGTTCAAAATATGCAATGATCAATACAGTTCGGTCCAACCAATTAGAAACTCTAATCAGTTTTGTCAGAAGTACATTTTACAGTGAGCTGGTGTTTAAAAAAAGTTTGCAGGTGCACAGTTATGAAATGGCTTTACAGTAACCATGTTAGGTCTCTTGGTAATTTTGAGGCTTATATGGCACCTTTATGTATGAGGAGAAGATGAATTTGATGATCAAGTTCACATAGCGATGGAAAGGGAATGAATGTGCAATACTGTGTTTAAAGTGTGTGAATATGAGAGCATGTTTCAGTGTGACTCTTGAGATTTCCTCATGCTTCTGTTAAAAAAACTGTACTTCATATTGTTTATTATTAACTCTATTTTTCATTTGTATGTTTTATTCATCTTTTGAAAATGTAAAAGAAAAAATAAATATGACCCATATCCCACAGCAACTTTTTGACTTTTTTTTTTAAATTGTATGTGGTTATTTTTCCACAGTAATATCAAATAAAAACATTTTGTAGTAACTCATGTTGTCATACAGTAACAGCATCATACATGTTAAAACAAGTGTATTACATCAACAGGCATAAATACAGTGGGGAGTCTGGGGACAAAAAAATGGGGATTACGATCTAATTTAAATCTGGATATACAATAATTTGGAACACAGAAAATTATAACATGTACATCTATAAAAATGTACACTAGTATAATAACGGCAGGCCCGTCGCGACAAGGCAAGCAAACCAAGCAATTGCTTGGGGCCCCGAGCTGGCCTGGGGCCCCAAGACAACGACTGGTTAAGAATAAAATGCAACGACAAACTGCGTGAGCGCCCCTTTGATAGTCAATGCAGTAAAGTGCAATGACACTGTTATCGGGATCCCCCTCAAGGGGGCCCCCCTCTCAGTAGTCGCTGACAGCAGCCAGCCAATCACGTGATCTCTGCTGCCGGCAAAATACAAAAACTCCTCGGCAGTCATCATGAAGCGGAATTATGCTTCAGGAAGCCAGAAAAGAATGAAGAGGAGGAAAGAAAAAACAAGATAGTGGTAAGTAGGGGTGTAACGATACACGTATTTGTATTGAACCGTTCGGTACGAGGCTTTCGGTTCGGTTTTCGGTACGCATTTTCAAACCGAACGGTTCGTTGGACCATTTTTCCTACCGACCAAAATTTCGTTATTTCAAATGTAGGCGCGTTGCGCGTGTTAAGCGCGCTCATAATGTAGAGACGCCGGCGCGACCACAACATTGCCCAACATCAAATGGCAAACGTAATGCAAGCGGAACGAAACTGCTCGTTATTGTGTGGTTGAAGGACCGTTTATCAGTTTGGACCAAAGCAGCGCGAGCCGATCTTGATCATGCGAAACTGTTACTACACAGCACTAATAAGAGATCCAGTAAAGAAAGCATTTGAATTCGCCACAGAAGTAATAACATCGCTGCGAGATCTAGTGAGAAACATTCACATAGTTTGGCAGGAATAGTAACGTTATAATGCCTTATAAGGCATTATAACGTTATAAGGCTATTATGCCTTCAAGTAACATTACGTTGGTTTTATTTTGACATTATGAATACAATTGCTGCCCTCAAATGTTAATCTGAACTAAAATAAACATTTTTTTATAACTACTACAATATTACATTTCATTTTTTCCAAGGAGCTGTTTTGTTTTATATGCTCCTAAGAAGAGTCAATTATAGCTCCAGAATTGCTCAAAGTAAAAAAAAAAAATCATATTTTATGATGTTAGTTTTAATAAAAAAAAAGAAGAAAAATAAATAAAGGACATTTCTCTGGCATTTCTTTCTTTTTGCTGTATCGAAAACGTACCAAACCGTAACACAAGTGTATCGGATTGAACCGAACCGTGAATTTTGTTACACCCCTAGTGGTAAGTGATAAATTACACTGGATAAAATAGCTCCACTTGTCTTGTACAAATAGTGTAATTTTGCAGCAGGTAGGCAGCCTACCATAGGCTAGAAAAAAAATATGTTTATGTTAGCTACCTGCCTGACGGCAAATGCTGCTTGTAACAAACAGTTAGTGCAACTTTTTTTTCAAACGGATGGCATATGGTTACATATTATAATATGTTTTTTATTGGGGGGGCCTCCATGTCCATTTTGCTTGGGGCCCCCAAATTCCTTCAAACGGCCCTGAATAACGGCAGAGCTACACTTTACGCCTCAAACTCACTCTCAGCATTACTGTGGTGAAGGTCCACTGGGTCCAGACTCCAGATCATCTACTAGATAAGGTTCCTTCTCCTTCAGCAGTTTGTAGAATTCTGCTTTTACAGAATCTCCTCCAGAGTCGAGAGCATCAAACAAGAGTCTCATTTTCTGTGGTTGTGGTTCTGCAGCTTTAATTGTTCTCCACATTTCACCAGTAATCATCTTTTTGCTCTTCAAACGGTCAGCAATTGCCATCACTGATGAAACTCTCTGAACGAGTTCATCTCCGTGTGTGTTCACAAATTCAGTTTCTGATTAAAACAAAAGATGATTTAACAAGTTAGTCTTCAGAAGAGTGTAAAATATGTGTGAGAATATGTAATAGAAATGTTCAGTGTTAAAATCAGACCTGGGATCCTTCTGTCTTCAGAAGTTTCAGCACCTTCACTTGGTGCTATTGATAATAAAAAAAGATATTTAAGATCACTGAGAAATCTGTCACCACAGTCTTTTGAAGTCTCATTCCTTGAAGGAAGTGAACCACTATACTTCAGAGTTCTAGCCTTAAAGGGATAGTTCACACAAAAATTAAAAGTATGTAATTAATTACTCAAGGTGTTCCAAACCTGAAACTTTTGTTCATTTTTGAAACACAAATGAATATATTTTTTAATTAAATCTGAGAGTTTTTGTGTCCCTCCATTTTCTGCTATGCAACTACCACTTTGACACTTTCAAAAAGTTTATAAAGAGTTTGTGAAACTAATTCATATGAATTGAGCGGTTTAGTCCAACATTTATGAAGAGATAGATCACTTTTTATGATGAACAGATTTAATTTAGGCTAAAATATCTTCATTTGTGTTCCGAAGATGAACAAGTCTTACGGATTTGGAATGGCATGAGGGTGAGTGATAACATTTTTCATTTTTGGGGGTGAACTAACCCTTTAAGTCTACTAGGCCACACAACACAAATATGGACAAAGTCTATTGTTCGGGCTGTTCATGCAAATTAACCTGTTAAAAAAAACAATTCACCAACAGTTCTTCAATACAGTAATTGTTATTCTAGTTTTAATATTTGTATTTATTTTAAATTGATCTGTTCCAGTTTAATGCTGTCACTCTAACTGAGATTCTCAATGTTTTGCACCTGATAAATACTGCTGATCACAAAATGAATCAGAAAATGAAAGTAACGGTATCGGACTCGTTCTGGAAAAAGTGGTATCAGTGCATCCCTAGTTAATATCTTGTGTAGCTATTTTGAAGAATACTTTAAAAGTAGCCTCCAACACTAGCCTGGGTGCCAGCCCGAACCCCGCCCACAACATTTTTTGGTCGGGAAGTTCGGTCTGGACTCGATCCATTGAGGAGTAATTATGCTCGGCTCCTAGAAGGCCGAGCCAATCAAATTGCCAGGGCGGGCTTTAATCGATGATGGACAGATGGTCTGCGGTTACGTCACCAAAGAGCGCTTGATTTGAATTAGTTTACAACAAAGACGACTGCAGCTGGAGAATTGAAATTTCACGAGTTCACATTTACAAATAAGTCAGATAGAATAAATGCGTAGGCTATATGAGATGTCATGAGTTCACACAAATAAGTAAGATAGAATAAATGCGTATATGACGTGCTGTCCGAGAGGGCTGTGGGCTCGGTAGCCATACTCCCCCCGTGTTCCTGGTTGTGAGAGAACAAGACAAGAGTGAGGATTCGGGGTGGTGGAGGGACCGAGGGATGCTGAAAAACTGTCAAGGAGTGTTAGGTAAGTTGACAGAGTGAATATGCTTCCGCGGTAACGTTAGACATGGTATTGTTTGATGACAAGTTGATATTGGATTGAGTACGTGCTCCTCCCGAACTTTGTTTATGAAACATCATGTGTAGATTCCGCCATCGCGTCTGTTATAGAAGATATCGACAGCGCATTCATTTTAAAAGAGGAACAGAGAGCCGCGCCCGCGACATTTTGTTGGTTGAAAATATGAATGAAGGACATGCGTCATTTACTCCGTTGCTCTGATTGGTTGTAGGTCTATCCAATTGAGTGCAGAGTTTTTTTTTTTCCTAGTTCGGTTGAGACACGCCCCATAATCAAATCTCTATGGAGCGGTATACACAAATCCGCCGCGAACTCTATGGGCGCCGCCATCTTGCCTGCCGCCATTACTGCGTACCTGCGAAGTGTGAGGGTGTGACACTTGCCGGTGTCCTCTAATGACATTTCAATGAAACCGGATCCTGGGGCTTAAATATTGTGATTGTCAAAACATTTTAGTTACTAAACTGAATTTTATTAGGTTTAGTGACAACATGTTGCAATGTTTATATTATATGGTACAATTTCTGGTACGTTTTTTTTTTATTATTGCTTGAAACAATTTCAGGATTTCAATTCAGTTCAATTCTTGTGATTTGTTTTAATATTGACTAATTTGGGTAAACATTAGGTACACAAGATAGGCGTTATTTTTTCTCAAGAAAAAAAATTCTCACCTAATGCTGTAAGTTAAACATACAGAGAGCCTTCAGCTGGCAGTATTATTTAAGGTTAAAAATAACTCAAATTAAATATAATGCGTTTTTTTTTTATATAATAACAACTTTATTTAATGATATAAGAAAACATATAATAAATATGTAATATAGTACACATATTTAGCAAAATACTCTTTTTTTTTCTTTCCTGAGGTAACTTTAAATGTTATGTGACATAATTGTTCTCCAGCTGTTTTGTTGACCCTTTCCGCGGTAAAAAAAAAAACACTGATTGATCGATATTATGTATGATGAATATACATTTCGGTAGGTTATGCTACTGTTTCTTTTAACATTGTTCATTCGTGTTTATTTACTATTAAGTTATGATCGGTTCACGTGCCATAGGGATCTGTCACGTCACATTTACAAACGCCAAAATATTTATTGTTTGAATTTCATAATAAAATTGACAGAATCTGAGAGCTGAGCTTTTTTTTTATATCATAACTAACCTGCTCTGTCTAGTCTGTCGGTCTCCGTGTCCTCTTTGCTTCTCGATTTTTATGTGCGTGAGAAAATGGATGTGTGGCGTGTGTCTCACGGTGAAAGCGTGAGAGTTGGCAGCTTACAGGTATTCCACATTATTTTATTAATCATCTGGCATGCGAGCTTCAGAACCTAAAGTACAGGGCATTGATTGAAGGTCAGAATTACATGAGCTCCGGATGGATTGGCCAGATACTTGCATACCTTGGCAGATGAGCTCACATTAAAAGGTGTCGTGCGGTTTTCACGGGCAGTGAACTCGTACCATAATGTGTCAGTAACATAGAGAGAAAACTGCAAAGTTCTCGAAGTAGTGTGTGACTGCATGGCCGGCCGAGGGAAGTGTTGTAGCCATACAGCAGGGCGACTGTACAAAATTAAAGATAAATAGATAAAAATAACATTTCGTACAGCTAAGTTACATCTGCTACAGCCGCCTACGGGACCAACGCTACTTAGCAGCAAGGCACGCAGTAATGGCGGCGCTGCTTTACTTCCGTGTTTCGCCGGATTTGTCTATACTCCAACACTGTCTACAGATAAACTTAAAATCTCTCCCAAACTTTCTCAAAGCTTATAAAGCTTACACAAGCTTTTAACAACAGAATTTCATGACTACCTGTAAGAAAGATCCGCCGTCTGTTCCACACTTCCTTCCCACCTTTAGTTTTGTCCAAAATACCCAGTATGACCTCCTCAATGTTGACATCCAGAAATACTTCAAATGTGGGATGATAGTTTTGGTCAAAATTATCAAACTCAAATATCTCGATCTGAAAACAAGAACAAGACAACATTATAAGGTGGTTAGTTCTGACTCTGAATTCTGATTGGATGAGCTACAAGGCCTGTTTTTGTCATTTTACACAAATTTAATATTAATGGACCAAGTTGCTAGACTTTAATAAAGACTTTATTTTGCAAACTATATGGAAGAATTGTTTATTCTGATAATTATAATTAACATTTAACTTTTTATTGAATATTGATGCAAGGCTATCTTTAAATGAGAGAAGGTAAAAAGTTGATTAAAAATGTTGAAAAACTGTGGTGACCAATCGCAGCACCATATACATACTTTCTCTTATTCATATTATGGAATTCATATAATTTTACTTAAAATATTGATTAAAAAAAGTAATTGGACATGTTATACATAAACTACCCCAAATACCAAATAACGCACTGAAATTCAGTTGAAATTCTAATGTTATTCAATAAATATTGTTACCTCTGGTTGCACTTCACATTCCTCTGGCTGACAACACAGACTGTATTTTTGGTTATGAATCAGGTGACATTTTGAACTTGTCTCAATGTACTTTTTATCACAGTGCCTGCTCTGGACCTTAAGGAAAGGGGGCGGGGAGAGAGACAAAAAGAAAAAAAATTACTTCAACATTTCTGCTACTTTCACACAGTATTTCAGTACAAACCTGCATCATATTCAAATCACTAAATGCACTCCAGTTCAACAAGGTTCAAACTATGCATGTATACAATAAATTAACATCACCACGGAAAGTAATAATAATATTAATAATGTCAATATACAAAAGCAGTAATAATGTATATACACAAATATGCTCAATGTGTGTTTTTATTTTATAATACTCTGTTAAACAGAAAGTGCATAAAAAAACCTGAAAAAATAATAATCAAATAGCAGTACCTCTGATATTGGAACATTCCCTGGAAGCAAGTGGACATTAAGTTTTTTCCTTTCAAGAGTTAGATTTCGAAGGAAGAGCAAAACCTGGCCTCTTTTGGGGCTGCCAAATTTTCTTTTTATCCAGACAAGGGCAAAATTGCTGAGTTCTCTGATGTCATTGATCACATGAGTTTCTGTCACTTTGAGTGGCTGTATTATTTCTACATTACCACCAACAAAATGTGCCACAGCCAAACCATCCTTATTTTCCTCTGCAAAATACATTTAAGAATTTTGTTATTTGGTCAAATAAAGGTATTGTTCTTCTAATTATACAGTGACCAACATTTTACAAGAAGTGCTTTTTATGTAATCATCGAGATCTCTCATCTCACTCCTTGTGAGATACATATCCTCAATAGATGCAGTTTCAAGTAATTTGATGTGTAAATTATCAGTCATTGTTCCATAAATTCTATACAGTTGTTCAAGTCAACAACTGTAGCCGCGTTTCCATTACCCTTCAAATTGCGCAAATTGAAATTGCGAATTGAAAATACGCCCAATGGAAACACGTCAATTTCGCAAAAATTATTTATCGCAAAAAAGTTTTTCCGCTCGCATGAGGTGGTTTTTCAGGCAATTCGAAAAAGAAATATTTCGCAAAACTCCAATGGAAACAAGTTTTTGCGCATTTACAGGTCACCTGACGTAGATGACGTGGTGTGTTTGGACAGAATACGAGACAGAGTTCTTTATTAAATTTATATAAGACAAAAGAATTACAGGAATAATGGATTCTAAACCTCAAATAAATGCCACAATCAAGACCTCGAAGCAGATATGAGGGAGAAAACAGAAACATCTCATATGTGCCGCTCACAAATATAATAAGGGTCATTCCTTACCATTAATGCTTGGAAAACACACATGCATCTCCATCGGTTAATAATAATGGCCAGTGCAGTGGCTGAGATATTGTCATGATTCCTGTCTTGTGTTCACCCTTGTCTTGTGTGGACTTTTGTTATTTCCTGCCCTGTGCCATGTTTTGTAGTCCTTTGTAGTTTTTCTTGTTTATTAGTCTCCCCAGGTGTTTCTGATTATCCATGCCCCCTTGCTATCTTGTTTAGCTTGTTTGCCACTGTATTTAAATCTCTGTGCTTCAGTTGTTGTTTGTTGGTCATTGTTTCATGTAGCTGTTTCCCTGTTCCTGTCCTGAGTTTCCGTGTTCCATCATTTGCCCTGGATTTTTCCCTGTTTGTCTCTTTAAATTAGTGCTTGCACATGGATTCTCTCTCTGCTTCGTCCTTGCCTCATCGTAACAGATATAGTACATAAACCTACCAACGTACGTTGCCATGGTTTTTGTAATGATTTTACCTATCGCGAGAGGAAAAAATTAAGTTTTAGTCGCATAATATCGGTTAATGGAAACACCGTCATTTCGCAATAGTTTATTGTTGACATTTAGAGAGAAAAAAAAAAGAAAAAGTTTTGGCCAAATCTGTAATGGAAACGCGCCTTGTGAAACAAATAATTAGGATGTAGAAATAAACACACCATTGAATATTTCACAGTGTGGAAAGTGCAGTTGTGAGATTGAACCATGAAAACAGTCAATGTTGTACAAGGGTCCGGCTGGCTGCATCTGACCCAAACCATCTAACACACGAGGATCCCATGAGACAGTTTTATACAGCACCTCTCCTTCACCCTCCATCACAAACACAAGGCTGGTCAGACTGCAACAAAACTGACCAGCATGTGGACACACAAACCTGGAGGACATAATATTAATGTTATTTTTAAACTTTATAAAGTCAAAACAGTATGCTTACATTCTAACCATGTCCAAAAATAAGATGAGTGTTCAATACCTGTATGTATTCTTGTGTTTGTCCTCATCATCTCCCTGAAGTAGTTCAGGTGTGAACACTTCTGCATCTTCTGAGGACTGAAATAAAGAAAAGTATAAAGAGTATATTTTATCCTGTAAAATGTCATGTTACAGTATGTAAAAGATTAGTAAAAGTTGTATTATTATAGCTTCAAAATCATCTCCAGATTCAAAGGATTTCATTCACACATAAATATCACAAACAAAAAATAATAATTGTTATAACAAGAAAGACTCTTCAGCTTCTACTCACTGATCGAGCTGAAGATGATTCAGTTTTTAATGATGAGCAATACCCAGAATCTGAACTCTCTCCTTCTGTCAGACAAAACACAATTCAAACACTTTAACACCATTAAGAACAAGTGAAACCATCAAGCATTTGTCCGAAATAACTGGGGTTACTCAAAAACTTTTTGCACACAATAAACTTTTTTTTTTTTTCAGATACAGCCATTTATATGTAGACTCATATGTTAGCCAACATAAAACATTTATAAGCAAAGAAAATCAGATCAGATTTTATGAAATTACTGTTAGGAACATTACTGTGTAACTCAAAACTACATATTACATTGAGATTATTTTCTGTTTTCTGACTCCTAAAATTAACATATCCCAAAGCACCAAGTAAGAGTGAAAGTGGGATTTGTTAAATAAAACAAATTAATTAAATCAAGGTAAATAAACCTGAGTTACTCACCACTTGGCCAATAACGTTATAAGTAACTATAATATTAATTGCTTAAAACAGAACCGTAATAACGGTAAGACTCAAATAAAATCAACTAAAGAAAGCATCTGTCATCATTTGTGGCTCTTCTAATCATGTATACAACAGTGAACGCTTTACTATCAGATGTATTGACTTGTCAGTTCTCTAGATTATTTGGTTTATTCTCAGGAATATGAGTTATAATGAGGTAGATAATGAAGGCACAGATCAAGCTCTATGGCAGGAGTCTTGATTATTTAAAAAAATATATATATTTGCTTACTTCTGCTCTCACTCTTTTCTTTCTTCATCTTCTCCACTGTGAATCTCTTCTCATCTGGCTTGATCAACACTGAATTTCCCCAGCTAAGGAGAATAACATTAAACACTCTTGATGACTGCAAAATTATCATTTTCTGTATGTCTACAGAACATAACCTTCATAATGAACTGAAAGAAATGGCTAAAAAAGTAAAATATATAACTCTTACACAGTCAGGGTCCAATCAATCTTCTTCAGTGATTCTTTCAGGGACTTCTCTGACATGTATCTATCTCTGGGATTTATCCTGAAAAAGATTTGAAAAATTAACTACATTAATTCTACAACTATAAACGCTTCTGGTTTATTGTGCTCAATGACTGCTGGTTTTCTTCAAATAGTTGTATATAGTTATGATGATAATTGGTATAAATAATCAAATGGAAAACAAACTGTTAATATATTTATGTAATTTTCACAATAGTAATAAGAAAACATCATAAAACCTTTGTGAATGCTCGGATACTGCAGTTACCTGAGTTCAGTCAGGCTGGGACAGGCCAGAATGAGGGACAGGATTTCAGGGGCAAATGTGTGACTCAGATATGAACCATCCAGACAGACTTTCTTCAGATCAGACAGTGATTTCAGGAACACCAACAGACTAGATTCCTCTCCCACAAAATCGCTAAACAACACAAAATGGAGTAGTACACAGATGAAGTAGTAAATGTGACATGCTGGTTCTCAGGCTCAAAGCTTAGATATACATGCTTTTATTTTTTATGAATAAAAATAAAATATAAATTAATCTAATAAACACCTAATAAATCTACCAACTGATCATGATGTAAGATCTTTAACAGGATAGTTTACTCAAAAATGAAAATTCTCTCATCATTTCCTCAACCTCATTTCACTGCAAACCCATTAGACTTTAATTTACCTCTGAAACACAAATTTGTTGAGTGAAAGTCTTATAGCTTTGCAACAACACAAGGGTGAGTAAATAATAATTTCTGGGTGCACTAATAATTTAAATATATTTTTGATAGTAAATGGCAGCCATTCTTAAGGGGGTTTATCTGAAAAAGAAAGAATGAAGCTTCCACTCACAAATCATAAGTCTCCAACTCTACAACATAGTCGATGGTGGAAACCACTGAGCTTGGACAGGTTAGAGTCAATGATGTGATCGCTGATCTGCTAAAAGACAACCTGAAGCATTCACAGATATAAACATCAG
This sequence comes from Rutilus rutilus, assembly GCF_951802725.1. Lineage (NCBI taxonomy): Eukaryota > Metazoa > Chordata > Actinopteri > Cypriniformes > Leuciscidae > Rutilus > Rutilus rutilus. The sequence continues at coordinate 10,496,854 of NC_140214.1, forward strand.
TATAGATTTATAATAATCATCAGGATGAGACTGCAATTTTGTATTTGAAAAGTGATAAGAGTTTCATACGTGAAGTCTTCATCTCTGACTGACACAGTGATCTGTGTCTCTGGGAAAAATCCACTTTCATGGGTTTCAGGCTTCTTTATACTGGCAAAATTGAATGAGTGTATTTCATTATCAGATATAACATAAACTTGATTAAATATACAGAATAACTGAATATGGCAATAAGTACAATTTTATTCTAAAATGAATAATACATTACTTGAGTTTATGCAGAATCTTCCCTTTACCAGCAGCTGAGATCAAACCAACAACATCGTCTGAAATGTGATCCGTCATCAACCTTTGAAAGTAAAAAAAAGACAGTATATCGGATTTGATCTTCATTACACACACAGATAATTCTGGGATTGTGTTTGCAGTGATTCAGACTAAAGTATGGGAGGTTTTTTTTTTTTTTTTTGTGACTGAGAGCATTTTCTCTCACTCCGGTCTGGTTCAGAAAAGTGATTCTCAGTGACTGTGGAGTAAGCAGTGTGTGGTAAAAATCAAAACAATATCACACAATAATGACTGCTGTAATACTGAATATCAGATTACACTCGAGGCTGAATCACAGCTGTGCTCATATTCAGCACTACAGCACTCTTGCTTGTGTGATATTGCATAAGTATTGAAAAATTAATAAATTTAGAGCTCCAAGAGAAGTGAATGTATTGAAATTGCTGTAAATAAAATGCAAATGCTGTAAAATGTCATGTGTTGATGACGTGTCAGAAAAGGCACAAGAGTTTCGCTCACCACAGCTCTTTACAGCGGTACAGTTCAGGCTGAAGCATCTTCAGATCATCAGATGTTACATGGAGTTTCAGGTTTCTGATGTGTTCACAGCACTGTAAACAGTACTTCAACACCCAACAGTCTGTCCTTTTCAGTGGAATATTTGACATATCTATCACAACCAAACCTTCCAAAGCTTTCCCAACGAAGCTCTTCTCATGGAGCTCATAGAGACAATGGAGAATGAACAGCATGTGTTCATTTTGAAATCTCTGTGAGCACTGATTGAGCCATTCCTTAATCTGTGATTCTGTGTTGATAGAGACGGCCATGTTGTGCTTTTCAAAGAATGAGTGGATCCATTCTGTCTTACAGAGACCACAGAGGAACAGAATCACAGGCTGCAGCCACTCTGAATGTCTAACTTCTGCATCTTTCATTGAAAAGTCTCTATCAGACCAACAGGACAGAGTCCATCCTCTCTCTACAGTGTGAAGCAGCTCTCTCACTTTCCTCTGGGGATCTTCTTCATCCAGAAGGACATAGTACAGAGCGGTGAAGAACTCCTGAAAGCTGAGATGCATAAATTTGAACATCGTCTCCTGGCGGATTCTTCTCTTAATGAGGAACTTGCACAGGAATGGACTGACATCAGTGTCTGAAACTGTTTCATTTACACTTTTCTCATCAAACAAGACTTGATGTTCCAGCATCCCTCTCTCTGCCAGCTGACCCAGACTCCTCAGTAGGGTCGGGACGGACTGACTCAAACCCTGGCAGTGATGCTCCAGTAGAGTGGACAAAAAGTCAGCGTAGATGGAGGTGGTGGTTTCCAGTCCACTTGTTACATTTGCACCAACTCTGAACATCTCACTGATGATCCAGCAGATAACAGGTTTGGAACAGGCAGTGAGGAGGGTTTCATTCGCTCTCACATAGTCAAACTCTTTTCTTAAGAACTTCTGGAAGTACCCGTCCACCTGATTTGCAGAAAAGCCCATGATCTCAAATAAACGCTGTTGTCCTTTCAGCATCTTGTTCACAGTGTTCTTAGTTCTGGTGGTGACCAGCAGTATGGACTCAGGGATGAGGTACCTTCTCATTAGGCCACAAAGAATGACCTCAGGTGGGGCTTTCTGAAGCAGATCAGTGTTTGCTGACATGTCATAAATGTCCTCTGTGAGTCTCAGCTCATCAAATCCATCAATGATGAAAAGCACCTTCTCTGGTGACTGCTGTAACATCTGTGAGATCTGATCTGATGTTAAACTGCAGCTGTAGCTCAAGAGCTCAATTAAGTTCATCTCCTCAGAAATACACATCAGCTCTTCACACCTCAGATAGAAAACTAGACCAAAACGTCTAGAGTATAACCTTTCAGATGCCCAGTCCAACATGATCTTTTGTGCTATGAAGGATTTGCCACTGTCAGAGTCGCCTTGGAGAATGACACTCACTGGATCACGGAACTGGAAACTACCATCCATAACCCGCAAACAACCCAAAAGCTCGTCCACACTGATGATCTTAAAGATGTCATTTTCATTTTTCTGAATGATCACTGGTTCAGTATAGAGGACAGACAATGATTCTTTTTGACCAGATAGGAAGCTCCACTCATTCTCATACTTCTGTATGAGTGACAGCTTATATTGTCCAATCTCCTGAAATCCTGAAGGAAAAATTGTTGATTAACAAACAAAATGTAAGTGCAAATACAGTAACACTCAAACCACTTACTATTGCATTCTAACTACTGTTTTTAAAAAATATTGTAAAATCATTAAAATACAATTAACAATAAAACAAAAGCTATAAAATTTTGTGTTTTAGTGAGATTCTCTAATCTCTAAAGAATGCTGTTAATAACGTAGATCACCAAGCTCTATATGCTATATGGGTTCAGTGTCACTGTATAAACTGACAACTCATGATCCAAATTATACCACTAACTGAAGACATACTGGAGCATATTTTCTCATATTCTCAGAATATTCTGTTGGATGAATATCTGAATATGCAATATTTCAAAAGAAGGAACAGAGCCTCTGCTTTAAAAAAAAAAAAAATACGTTTTATTGTCGCTTGAATGTTGGTGTGTTTTATTAAAAAAAAGCAACATTTTAAAATGTGTAACTCAAAACTACACATTATATTGAGCTTACATTCTGTTTTCTGGCTCCTAAAATGATCATACCCACAAAGCACCAAATAAGAGTGAAAATGTGATTTGTTAAATAAAATAAATAAATTAAAATGAAAAGAAATAAATCAAGGTAAATAAAACTGAGTTACTCGCCACATGGCCAATAACTTTATTAGGAACTACAATATTAATTGCATAAAACAGAGCAGACTCAGTCAGACTCAAATAAAATCAACTAAAGAAAGAAAACTTTACTATCAGATGTTTTGACTGTTGTCAGTTCTCTAGATTATTTGGTTTATTCTCAGGAATATGAGTTATAATGAAGTACATAATGAAGGCACAGATCAAACTCTATGGCAGGAGTCTTGATTATAAAAAAACATTTGCTTACTTCTGCTCTCACTCTTTTCTTTCTTCATGTTCAGCTTCTCCACTGTGAATCTCTTCCCATCTGGCTTGATCAACACTGAATTTCCCCAGCTAAGGAGAATAACATTAAACACTCTTGATGACTGCAAAATTATTTCTAAAGAGCATAACCTTCTTAATGAACTGAAAGAAATGGCTAAAAAAAGTCTAATATTTAACTCTTACACAGTCAGGGTCCAATCAATCTTCTTCAATGATTTCTTCAGGGACTTCTCTGACATGTATCCATTGATGGGATTTATCCTGAAAAATATTTAAAAAATTAACTACATTAATTCTAAACTATAAACGCTTCTGGTTAATTGTGCTCAATGACTGCTGGGGAAAATCTAGTTATTATGATAATTAGTATGAGTAATTGAAAGGAAAACAAACTATTAAGATATTTTTGTAATTTTCACAATAGTAATAAGAAAATTACATAAAACCTTTGTGAATGCTCAGATACTGCAGTTACCTGAGTTCAGTCAGGCTGGGACAGGCCTGGATGAGGGACAGGATTTCAGGGGCAAATATGCCTCTCAGACGTGAACCATCCAGACAGAGTTTCTTCAAATCAGACAGTGATTTCAGGAACACCAACAGTTTCTTAAACTCAAAACCCCTAAACACAAAACCCAGATGAAGTAGTAAATGTGACATGCTGGTTCTCAGGCTCAAAGCTTAGATATTCATGCTTTTGTTTTTTATGTATAAAAATAAAAAAATAATTAATTTAATAAACACCTAATAAATCTACCAACTGATCATGATGTAAGATCCTTAACAGGATAGTTTACTCAAAAATGAAAATTCTCTCATCATTTACTCACCCTCATTTCACTGCAAACCCATAAGACTTTCATTTAACTCTGAAACACAAATTTGTCGTCCAAAAGTCTTATAGTTTTGCAACAACACAAGGGTGAGTAAATAATAATTTCTAGGTGCACTAATAATTTAAATATATTTCTGATAGTGAATGGCAGCAATTCTTAAGGGGGTTTATCTGAAAAAGAAAGAATGAAGCTTCAACTCACAAATGTCGATCACTGTACAGCTGAACAACAGAGTTGATGGTGGAAACCACTGAGCTTGGACAGGTTAGAGTCAATGATGTGATCACTGATCTGCTAAAAGAAAACCTGAAGCATTCACAGATATAAACATCAGTATAGGTTTATAATAATCATCAGGTGGTAGGATGAGACTGCAATTTTGTGTGTGAAAAGTGATAAGAGTTTCATACGTGATGTCTTCATCTCTGACTGACACAGTGTGTGTCTCTGGGAAAAATCCACTTTCACGGGTTTCAGGCTTCTTTATACTGGCAATATTTAATGAGTGTATTTCATTATTAGATATGACATAAACTTTATTAAATATACTGAACAACTGAATATGGCAATGTGTAAAATTTGAATTATACTAAAATGAATTATACATTACTTGAGTTTATGCAGAATCTTCCCTTTACCAGCAGCTGAGATCAAACCAACAACATCGTCTGAAATGTGATCCATCATCAACCTTTGAAAGTAAAAAAAGACAGTAAAAAAAAGTAATTCTGGGCTTGTGTGTGTTTGCAGTGATTCAGACTAAAGTATGGGAGGTGTTTTTTTGTTTTGTTTTTTGGACTGTGGAGTAAGCAGTGTGTGGTAAAAAAGAATACAATATCACACAATAATGACTGCTGTAATACTGAATATCAGATTACACTCGAGGCTGAATCACAGCTGTGCTCATATTCAGCACTACAGCACTATTGCTTGTGTGATATTGCATAAGTATTGAAAAATTAATAAATTTAGAGCTCCAAGAGAAGTGAATGTATTGAAATTGCTGTAAATAAAATGCAAGTGCTGTAAAATGTCATGTGTTGATGACGTGTCAGAAAAGGCACAGTTTCGCTCACCACAGCTCTTTACAGCGGTACAGTTCAGGCTGAAGCATCTTCAGATCATCAGATGTTACATGGAGTTTCAGGTTTCTGATGTGTTCACAGCACTGTAAACAGTACTTCAACACCCAACAGTCTGTCCTTTTCAGTGGAATATTTGACAGATCTATCAAAATTAAACCTTCCAAAACTTTCCCAACGAAGCTCTTCTCATGGAGCTCATAGAGACAATGGAGAATGAACAGCATGTGTTCATTTAGAAATCTCTGTGAGCACTGATTGAGCCATTCCTTAATCTGTGATTCTGTGTTGATAGAGACGGCCATGTTGTGCTTTTCAAAGAATGAGGGGATCCATTCTGTCTTACAGAGACCACAGAGGAACAGAATCACAGGCTGCAGCCACTCTGAATGTCTAACTTCTGCATCTGTCATTGAAAAGTCTCTATCAGACCAACAGGACAGAGTCCATCCTCTCTCTACAGTGTGAAGCAGCTCTCTCACTTTCCTCTGGGACTCTTCTTCATCCAGAAGGACATAGTACAGAGCGGTGAAGAACTCCTGAAAGCTGAGATGCATAAATTTGACCATCGTCTCCTGGTGGATTCTTCTCTTAATGAGGAACTTGCACAGGAATGGACTGCCATCAGTGTCTGAAAAAGTTTCATTCACACTTTTCTCATCAAACAAGACTTGATGTTCCAGCATCCCTCTCTCTGCCAGCTGACCCAGACTCCTCAGCAGGGTCGGGCCGGACTGACTCAAACCCTGGCAGTGATGCTCCAGTAGAGTGGACACAAAGTCAGCGTAGATGGAGGTGGTGGTTTCCAGTCCACTTGTTACATTTGCACCAATTCTGAACATCTCACTGATGATCCGGCAGATAACAGGTTTGGAACAGGCAGTGAGGAGGGTTTCATTTGCTCTCACACAGTCAAACTCTTTTCTGAAGAACTTCTGGAAGTACCCGTCCACCTGATTTGCAGAAAAGCCCATGATCTCAAATAAACGCTGTTGTCCTTTCAGCATCTTGTTCACAGTGTTCTTAGTTCTGGTGGTGACCAGCAGTATGGACTCAGGGATGAGGTACCTTCTCATTAGGCCACAAAGAATGACCTCAGGTGGGGCTTTCTGAAGCAGATCAGTGTTTGCTGACATGTCATAAATGTCCTCTGTGAGTCTCAGCTCATCAAATCCATCAATGATGAAAAGCACCTTCATTGGTGACTGCTGTAACATCTGTGAGATCTGATCAGATGTTAAACTGCAGCTGTAGCTCAAGAGCTCAATTAAGTTCATCTCCTCAGAAATACACATCAGCTCTTCACACCTCAGATAGAAAACTAGACCAAAACGTCTAGAGTAAAACCTTTCAGATGCCCAGTCCAACATGATCTTTTGTGCTTTGAAGGATTTGCCACTGCCAGAGTCGCCTTGGAGAATGACACTCACTGGATAATGGAACTGGAAACTACCACCCATAACCCGCAAACAACCTAAAAGCTCGTCCACACTGATGATCTTAAAGATGTCATTTTCATTTTTCTGAATGATCACTGGTTCAGTATAGAGGACAGGAAATGATTCTTTTTCACCAAATAGGAAGCTCCACTCATTCTCATACTTCTGTATGAGTGACAGCTTATATTGATGTACAATCTCCTGAGATCCTGAAGGAAAACCTGTTGATTAACAAACAAAATGTAAGAGCAAATACAGTAACACTCACTGTAACAAACCACTTACTATTGCATTCTAACTACTGTTAGATACTAAAGTATCTTCTGCTCACCAAGCCTGCATTGATTTGATCCAAAATACAGTAAAAACAGTAATATTATTTTATATTATTATAATATAAAATAATAATACAATAAAATATTATTTATTTATGCGATTAAAGCTGAATTTCACCATCATTACTCCAGTCTTCATCACATGATCCTTCAGAAATCATTCTAATATGATGATCTGATGCTCAACTAACATTTATGATCATTATCAATGTTGAAAACAGTCGTGTACAATATATATATATTTTTTTTTTTGACTTTGATGAATAGAAAGCTCAAAAGAAGTGCATGGAATAATGTCAGGTACAATCCCAGATAGCAGGGTAACATTTATACAATGCTGAGTTTTCATCTAACATATTATCTTGGTTGAGAGTGACATTTCAATGTTTAAAGTATGTTGGATCAGATATTTTGATGAAAGGTGACAGCACACATGGGTGAATAAATGCCCATGTTGTTTGAAAACACACACTGATTGGAATTTTAGTTTCGCATGTGCACTCAGTAGTCTAATTAATGCTTAACTAGTGGCTTTCTCTTTGAAATGGTCCAGCAATGGACCACTTGCACTAAGTTTTGTGACGCACTTCCATTTGGAAATAGTACACCTCACTTATTTCCGGTTATGTTTACTTTCACTGTAGCTTATGTGGTCAATGAGTTGAACAAACGCCACCTAAAATGAGTGTCCGCAATAAGATTTAAAAATGTGGCTATTTTTATTGACAGGAGAAGGTATATTCTGATGTTCACTGTGTGCAGAATTTTCCAAACTTATCGGAACATGAAGTTTTAATCCAACCCAAGCCGATCTGAGAAAGCAGCAGGTGTTAAAAATATGCCATTATTTCACCATAGGGTGTCAGTGTTCGTATAAACTAGTGACCACGACGCTGAAGTGTATGAGAACAGATGAATAACATCAGTACGAACCACAAACATTTATTTAATTGGATTAAATATTTTACTCATTCTGTGTCATTTTTCAATGTCAATCTTTTCACTATTTACATGTTTATGCCCAAAATGTTATAATATTCAAAGTAGTTGACTGTTATTCTCCTCTATGCTGTGTACATTAGGCTACTGATTAAATAGCCTAGCCTATTTAACATTGTTACAGGCACCTCGTGAGCATTCATTCATTCAACTATTTTAAAAGACTGGAATAAACACCAGCACACACAAGCAATCCTTTTAATAGTCAATTTCATTTCAGGAATTCATTTAGTTACTGAGAAGACCAGCATATAGGACTGCTGCAGCTTAGTGGATACATATATTTAGCCTATTTATTATTCAGAATGCACAGTGGGAAAGAAAATATATTTATAGGAACATTTCAGCAGATTTCAGCATTCTCCGTGATTTCAGCATTTCAGCATTATTCATTGTTTTAATCAATTGGCAGCCATAAAACAGTGATAATCTGCATCTCTAACCGGAAACTCCTAACGTACTAATTAGAATGCAGAAGTAGTTGTGCAAGTAGTCCATATGACAACATTTTAATTGTTTTTAATGTTATAACAAAATTGATTTAAAATCAACATGGCAGTGTAATATTTATTATTTTTGTCGTTAAATGTCAGCATTAACTGAAGGTGCAAACATGATGTTGAACTAACATCACATTCTAATATTGATTCAACAACATTACCATTGATTCTTTTAGCTAATTTTAGCATTGAATCAATGGCAGTGTTGAATCAACATCACATTATGATGTTGATTCGTTAGGGGACATTTCGAAAACAGCATTATTTTGTAGTGTTGGTTGGTCACACTTGATTCAAATTATGATTAATAGGTTTTTGTCAAAAAAAAAAATATATATATATATATAGGCCTATATATTTTGCAAATTTAGAATGATTTGCTTTGATTTCTAATGAAATAATATTCAATACTAAATAAAATGCATTTGTTTTTTTAATACTTTATTTGTCTTGCAAGAAAAATAAACTACTTAGTTTATTGCACCAAAAATAATTTGAGAGAAACTGTAAATATATGTACATTTGAAGTCACATGATGTTTGTTAACATATAGACCACAAGACATAATAATAACTAAATTTACACAAAAGATCCAGTTCAAAAGTTTAGATATGCTTGATTCTTAACAGTGTGTGTTTTTACCTGGATGATCTAAAGCTGCAAACATTCACTGATGCTCAAGGCAACACAACCCATTAAGAGCCAGTGGGTGTAAACCTTTTAACAGGTTGATTGGAAATTGTTCTTATTTTATTTAAAGGACTTGTTTTTTTAGCTCTTCTCTGCAACAAGAAAGCACAATTTACCCCCCAATCATCCTGTAAAATGTTTACACCCCCTGAATTTGAATGTATTGTGTTTTCTTCTGGAGCATCAGTAAATGTTTTCACCATTTGTAATAGTTGTATACGAGTTCCTCAGTTGTCATCAATGTGAAAAGAGGGATCTCAAAAATCTCACAGTCACTGTTTGGAAAAAGGGTTTAAATATGCAGAAGATGCTGGAAACCCAAAGAATGTGCTGGACCTGGAGGATGTTTCTGAAGAACAGAACTGCTCAGGACAAACATGGGACTTATCATAAAAACAGTCATGGATTATTTATATGATACCATACTGAGAAACAATTAAGTGTATGCAAACTTTTGAACTGCTTCATTTGTGTCAATGCAGATATTATAATATCTTGTGGACTATATGTAAACATCTGTTATAATAAAACATATTCACTGCAGTGCTAAATTAAAAACATGTAGACTAATTTAACTGAGCAAAACTATTCCATATTTTACTAGAATATTTAAAAAAACATAAAATTTTAAGATTATTTATTTTCGAGATTTTTCATGGGCTGGAAATCACAATTTTAAAATTCCAAGTTTTCCATGTAGCAATGTAACAATGGTGTAAGCGCGTTTTAATGGAGACTAGAGCGCAATTATGAAGGAGTGGTCATCTTCTCATGTGATTTTCATTGGCCGACTTCTTTAGAAGCGATCAGATGAGGTGTGCAAAAGCCTTAGAACACTGCTCAGAAGTAATAAAATCTCTAGTAATTCGCGCATGTAATTAATTTCGTGTTGATATATTTTTTAAATACTTTGCTATCGCAAAAAAAATGTATCCTGGGGATAATGGAGACGCACAATGAGAATCCCCCCAACCATGAGTATGTTCACGGTTAACACACAAGGCATTCTCAAGAGAGCGACAAATCACCTTGAAAATGGACGCTAAGAAAAAGCACGCCATTGGCCAACTACTACTTTCTTCTTTTGTTTAATGTCGATTTACATACATAGTGTATATCGCCAACTATTTGGTGGTTGTTCAATAACTGTTCAATCTTTTTGTTTAATAGCCTAATCTTTAATCACTGTGAATTAAGAATTATATTGTTTGTTTGATGCTTATTATATAATAAAAAAGAAAGACTGATTAAACTAAAAAAGGTCTGTGCTTGCGAAGATAACATGGCTGTAAAAGTTATTTTTTTATGTTTAGTCATTTTGCTACCCCATTGTTAAAAGATACTGTATATCCCCAAGATATATCATATAGGCTACAGTATATATAGGCCTATATATATATTTTTTTTAATAAAAATACATTATAGTGTAGAAAACACTATAGCATAAATGACACCCCCGATTTAGTAGAAATAATTTAGTGCCCAATGCTTATTATTCTGGTAGAGACCTCATAATCTGATGTCCTTTTAGGACACTGAGTTCCTTATACAGACACAAACACAGCAGCAAATTACATAAGCAATCAAAGAAGAGCTCTCATTTTAAAAAGTCAGAATATGAGCTTACCTTGAGGTTCGGGGATTATATTCCAATCATGCTTCCAATATGATGATAAACTGTGCCTCTTAATAAACAGAGAAATAATGAGTGTTTCACAGTCTCATTGTAACGAAACACACATTATAGGAAATTCCTCATCACTTACATAAGAAAACTCAGGTTTCGGCCTTCTGTCTTGCCCTGCATGAAAATAATTTGTTAAGAGCTCATGTCATTTATTTTTGTATACTCATGTATTTTTTTTTTTTTTTTTTTTTTTTTACAATTTCTTAGAGCAGGGAACTTTTGAATGCCTTTATTGTTATTACATTTAAGTACAACAAGACTATAGAGCCACTCTAGTAAGGTGCATCATTATAACACATATATATAAAACTCATCTCACAACATATTCATTGCAAACACACACCACACACACACACTCACAGAGTAAATCTCACTCATCATTCATACCAAACCCTCTCTAATCTTTCCTGCAAGTGTAACGGAGGCCAGCTAGTAGTCGCTGTGCGAGTAAACCTCACTCCTCTGATCTCAATAGGCGCTCTAGCGACAGATGCTAGAGGCTGCAGTCTTTAGCCTCCTTGTTAGAGCGCCTGACTCTCATGCCAGAGACCCGGGTTCATGACCCGCACGGAGCGGGGTGTGAAGGACCCGGTGAGAGGGGTTACACAAGCACACCCTAACCATAACACAAAACATTGTAGCAGTCTTGAATTGGCAATTTCCTCTAGTGAGGGAAGAGGACAACTGACGATCTTCTGAGCTGTGTTGATCACTCTCTGTATTCTTCTCTTGTCTGCTACAGAGCATCCAGCGTACCGCACAGTCACACAGTACACCAGGATGCTCTCTATGGAGGAACGGTAGAAGAGCACCAACAGCTTCTCAGACAGGTAGTTTTTTTAAGAAGTCTGAGGAAATACAGGCACTGTTGTGCCTTCTTTACCACTGCTGTGGTATTGTCCGTCCACGTGAGTCCGTCCGAGATGAGGGTTCCCAGGAATTTTAAATTGTGAACCCGCTCCACTAGGTACCCATTGATGGAAAGAGGGAGGTGGTCGGCATGGCACTTCCTGAAGTCTATGATTAGTTCTTTGGTTTTCCCGATGTTTTCTGTGCACCATGTGACCAGTCTATGGACCTCTGCTCTGTAGGCTGTCTCATCTCCCCTGAAATGAGTCCGACAAGTGTGGTGTTGTTGGCAAACTTTATGATGGTGTTGCTGGGGTAAGAGGGGTTACAGCCATGGGTGTACAATGAGAACAACAGAGGACTCAACACACAGCCCTGAGGGGAGCTAGTGCTGAGAGTAAGGGTGGAGGATTTGTGGGGGCCGAGCTTCACACTTTGGGGCCAGTTGGTTAGAAAGTCCATAATCCAGTAGCAGATGTGAGAGCAGAGTCCAAGATTCCTGATGAGGATATCTGGGATGATTGTATTAAATGCAGAACTGTAATCTACAAAGAGCATCCTCACATATGTCCAACTGTGCTCTAGATGGTCTAGGGCTATATGAAGGGCTATGGTGATGGACCTATTCGCTCTATAGGCAAATTGGTGTGGATCTAGGGTCGATGGTAAACTGGTTTTCATGTGCTTTAATACCAGCCTCTCAAAGTACTTCATATCTACCAGGGTAAGTGCCACCGGTCTATAGTCATTCAAACTGCTGGGGGAGGGCTTTTTTGGAAACGGGATGATGGTGGATGTCTTCAGGCAGGATGGAATGACTGGTAAAGGATGGAAGGATGGACAGGATGGAATTATGGGTAAGGACCATAGACTTCTAGAGAAAAAAATAATCTGAGAAACCATACCTTCTGGCCACTTAAGCTGAAGGGGTAAAGTGTTCTGAAGGGCTATATTTGACAAACGAAAACTCTGCTCTGTTCTCCTTTATTAACACAATTCCTTTCACTTTAAACTCAGCTCAACAAATGACAGGGACAACTGAATTTATATAATTGTGTATTTCTCTACATATTCCTGTCAATTCCTAGGGAATCTTACTTTTAGAAATCTATATTTCAATATTTGTGGTAACATTAGCAGGAAGCACAACATTAGCAGTAAAATCTTTCTGTGGATCACTCTTTGAATATGACTTTATTACAGTATCAAAGGCAATACATAAAGGGATAGTTCACCCAAAAAAGAAAACTCTCATTATTTACTCACCCTGAAATTGTTCCAAATCCATAAGACTTTCATCCATCTCTGGAACACAACTGATTTTTTTCACTGCATATGGGCCACAAGAGAAATATTAAGAAAATAAATTAAGATTATATACCTTTATCAGAACATATTGAAGTAGATTCAGCTTTCATGGATGTCTATTGTAATGGGCCTACAGCAAGTCAAATACTTAAAAAAAAAAAAAAAACATTCAGGCATCTCCAGAAGGAATGCATGTTCACACTGTTAAAAAAAAAAAGTATAATAATTTTTTTTTCAATTTTTGAAATATTTAAGCCATAGATGAGAACCAGTAATTAAATTATAGGCATATCTATCTATCTATATTTATTTAGATCAATATTAGACTTTGGTTACTTGTTTTTGTTTATGCTAACTCACAAGTAACACCCATGGATCTTCCTCAACTGTCATAAGTTTTGGATCTCTTACGAGAGGTACTCTCGTACTGCGTAAGTCTTACGCTAGGGGAAAATCTCTTTTCCGCGAGATACTGAAGCCAAAAATTATCTTTAATTTTGAAATAATGTAAAACGCGTTGCGGCAGCATGCAGACACAGGCGAGACGGCTCGCGCGCCTATTGGCTGCCCTGCGGCAACTGCAGCAGCCTATCGATAAGGCCCTTTCGTGACGTCAGCTCGCCGCCGCGACACACACTCTCATTGCACTAAAAGAGCCGGGCGTCGTTTTCAAGACTGAGACCTCCGCGTGGGCCTCGGCCGAAGATTGAGATAAAGCCCGAGGCCTCAAAGTCTTCCTAGCCAGCTTAGGAAAACGACGGTGTTCAAGTCCCGCTGCGGCCGGACTTCCACCAAAATCTCACGCTCGTTCAGTTCCATTACATGCGACTGTTCCAGTGTATTCTGCAGTAAACAAGCCGGTTACACTGCCCACTTGCCTGCACACAAACGCCGTTTTTACGGCGACCCAGATAAATCCTGTAAAGAGTGTATTTGCTGGTGTTCCGGCCACGGCCGATGGTGTTATGAGTGTAGTAAAAATGCCCAGTGCCCATTCCTACACACAAACACAGCCCGACACACAGGGTTCGCGCACATAAATCGAATCATGTCGATTGCGCAATAAATGTAGTGAGCGTGCCCACGTCCCAGTGCCCACAAACACTACACACTGCATGTCTCTCGGTTTCTGTAAAGACGAAACCAACGCACATACAGTCTGCTCGTGCAGACGGTGTTTTCAGTGCAAATGTGCCCGCTGTCTCGCACCCACATTCACTCACAGACATGCCGAATCCTACGGTTCTCCCCCCGCTCACCATCTCTCAGCTACCCGCCGCGAGAAAGTCGAGCGCGGGCGGACCGCCCGCTGTTATAAGCGCACCCCCCGCCTCGAACGCTGCAAGTGCGGTGTCTATGTTACAGCACACAGAGGCTCTCCGGTTGCCACTAAGTCACGGCCAGAGCCCAGATCTCATTCAACCCCTAGCTATCCATGCGAACGCGTGGGCAAAGCTTCCCGGGGTATCAGAATGGCTGCTGAACATTATAAAAAGAGGCTATTCGCTAGGTTCGCTCGACGCCCCCGCCGGCGTGCGGCGCGGATCGAAACCACGGTACAAAAGGGAGTAGCACATCTACTTCGTGCCGAAATTGCGAAACTGTTGAGCAAAGGGGCCATAGAGCCTTTATCTCAAGCTCAGAGCGAGGGGGGGCTATACAGCAGATATTTTCTGGTTCCGAAAAAAGACGGGGGTCTCAGACCCATTCTAGGTCAAAGACAACTGAACAAAGCGCTTTCAAAACGCCCGTTCAGAATGCTCACGACCAAGAAAATCCTCTCGCAAGTTCGCCAGGGGGACTGGTTTGTGTCAATAGATCTGAAAGACGCGTATTTCCAAATACAGATAGCGTCACGTCACAGGCGATTCTTGAGATTCGCCTTCGAGGGCCAGGCATATCAATACACAGTCCTGCCGTTTGGCCTGTCCCTAGCACCCCGTACATTTACGATGTGCATGGACGCAGCCCTCGCTCCCCTGAAACTTCAGGGAATGCGAGCCCTGAACTACTTGGACGATTGGCTGGTTCTAGCTCAGTCACACTCAGAGCTCATAGAACACAGAAGCATTTTACTCGAGCATCTCGAGAATCTGGGTCTCGAAGTCAATTGGGCGAAAAGTTCACTGTCTCCCAGTCAGAGAATATCTTTTCTGGGCACAGAACTGGACTCACTGTCTATGACAGCTCGACTAACGCCGCAGCGCAGACTGGCTACGCAGCACATGACGGAATCCTTCCGCTGCGGCGCTATAGTCCTGCTCAAAAAATTTCAGAGGATGCTGGGTCTCATGGCCGCAGCATCGGCAGCCCTTCAGCTGGGTTTGCTTCGCATGCGCCCGCTGCAGTTCTGGCTGCAGACGCGAGTGCCGCGCAGAGCGTGGACTTCCGGTCATTTTCGCCTCAAGGTCGATCAGAAATGCATCTTAGCACTGGCACCTTAGAAAGCAACCGACTGGTACCAGTCAGGAGTAAGCCTGGGGACTTCCTCGAGTGTGAAGGTGGTGTCCACGGACGCCTCCACCTCGGGATGGGGAGCGCTGCTCGAGGGCAGACCGTTATTCGGCCAGTGGTCAGAACGGGAAACGCTCCTGCACATAAACTGCCTGGAAATGATGGCAGTCGACAACGCGCTGAGGTGCTTTCGTCCCCACATTATAGGGCACCACGTCTTGGTCCGCTCGGACAACATGTCAGTGGTAGCCTACATAAATCGCCAGGGAGGCATCACATCCCTAAACCTTTACAGGTTAGCGGAACGCCTCCTGGTGTGGGCTCAGCACAATCTGTGCTCGCTCAGAGCAGCGCATGTGCCTGGCCACTTGAACATGGGACCGGACAGACTGTCCAGAAACAATGTTCCAGCAGGAGAATGGTCTCTGCATCCGCAGACGGTCCAGCTGCTGTGGGAGAAATTCGGCAGAGCGGAAGTAGACCTGTTTGCGTCTCAAGAAAACGCTCACTGTCCGGAGTTTTTCTCCAAGAGCAGGGATGCGCTGGCCCACATCTGGCCCCGCTGCCCGCTCTATGCTTTTCCCCCCGTCGCGCTCCTACCTCAAGTGTTAGAGCGGATCAGGGAGAACGGATGCTCAGTGCTACTAGTGGCTCCGTTCTGGAAGAACCAAGCTTGGTTCCCAGTTCTGATGCAGCTGACGAGCACTGCCCCATGGCCAATACCACTGAGGAGGGACCTCCTCTCTCAAGCCAGGGGCTCGATTTGGCATCCTCGCCCGGAGCTTTGGTCCCTACATGCGTGGGCCATCAACGGGTACCCACTGGTCTCCCAGAGGGAGTGTTGAACACGATCATGCAGGCTAGAGCCCCCTCTACGAGACGGCTCTATTCCTCAAAATGGTCCGTGTTCGCTAGCTGGTGCACAGCACGCGGCCTTTCACCCCAGAACTGCGGGGTGACGGAGGTTCTCTCCTTCCTGCAAGAGCTACTGGATGAAGGCAGAGCCCCATCCACGCTCAAAGTGTACGTGGCGGCCATAGCAGCATTTTTTAAACCAACGCTTGGCCAGTCACTGGGAAGGAACGATCTGGTCATTCGCTTCCTTAGAGGAGCCAGGAGGTTAAACCCTCCCAGACCTCCCCTCAGTTCCCATATGGGACCTTTCCACGGTCATGGAGGCCATGAAAGGTGCCCCATTCGAGCCAATTCAATCAATGAACCTGACTACATAAGTACAATCTATTGACTTTTGAAAATTTTAGAATATTCTCAAATTTATGCACAGTTTACAAAATCCTAAAAGGCCTGGCCCCCACCTGCTTGAGTGAGTTTGTCTGTTACCGTGGTTCTATAAGGACCACTAGAATAGCTTCTGTACATAGCTGCACTGTACCCTTTCGCTATTCAGCATTTGGGCAGGCAGCTTTCTCTGTCAAAGCAGTGATACAATGGAACACAATTCCAGACAACATAAAAACTTGTGACTTGTTTGGTGCCTTTAAAGTTAACATAAAAAAACACTTAAAACTTTCACAACAATGCGTCCACTAACTTGTTAGTGGGCAATATCACTTTTCATTCAGTCACATTTATCTCCTTATAGGGTTGAGAAGGGCGTAAGGGTTGAGAAGGGGTTGTGTGTGGGCATAATACTGTATGTTGTGATCATAGTGTGTGTGTGTGTGTATGTGTGTGCGTGTGTGTGTGTGCCAGTGAGGGGCACTTCATGTGTGAAAGTATATGTTATATGCTCTTGAACAATGTCTGACGTTTTATGTTTGATATGTCATATTCTTCAATAATGTTGATATTCTAATCTGTGCTGTATTTATTTGTACCTGGGGACTGCAGATGCAAATTAGCCTAAGGCTAACTCTGGTGTAATGCATCCAATGTTTACATTTATGTTTTTAATTACACATGGTCCCTTTTAAATAAAAAAATCAATCAATCAATCAATAGATATCAAACAATTGTCTTTCAAAACACTGTTTCTTCTGGCACTCGCTTCAGTAAAGCGCATAGGGGACTTACAAGCGCTCTCGGTGAGTGCGACCTGTATGGAGTTCGGGCCAAATGACTCGAAGGTCATACTAAAACCGAGGCACGGTTACGTTCCCAAATCCCTCAACACACCGTTGAGGGCTCAGGTGATTTCCCTGTCTGCCCTGCCGGTCTCTAACGAGGAGAAGGACGCCAGCTTCCTTTGCCCAGTCAGGGCATTAAGGACTTACGTGTCTCGCACGTCTGTTTTTAGACAGACAGAGTCTATGCTTTTCCCCCCGTCGTGCTCCTACCTCAAGTGTTAGAGCGGATCAGGGAGAACGGATGCACAGTGCTACTAGTGGCTCCGTTCTGGAAGAACCAAGCTTGGTTCCCAGTTCTGATGCAGCTGACGAGCACTGCCCCATGGCCAATACCACTGAGGAGGGGCTCGATTTGGCATCCTCGCCCGGAGCTTCTCTCTAACGAGGAGAAGGACGCCAGCTTCCTTTGCCCAGTCAGGGCATTAAGGACTTACGTGTCTCGCACGTCTGTTTTCAGACAGACAGAGCAGCTCTTTGTTTCACTCTACGGACGTTCTAAAGGACTTGCCGTTTCGAAACAGAGCCTATCCAGATGGATAGTCGATGCTATAGCGCTGGCTTATACCTCTAAGGGCTTACAATGCCCATTAGGTGTCAGAGCGCACTCCACGAGAGGTGTGGCCTCATCGTGGGCTTGGTCTAGTGGGATTGCCTTGCAAGATATCTGTATGGCGGCAGGCTGGGCCTCCCCGTCTACATTTATAAGGTTTTATAACCTAGACGTTCCCGCTTTGCAGGCTAAGCTGCTTTCGGTCTAAGATCGGTACTATCTGCCCGGTATGTTCGGCCAGAATACTGAAACTACTCGAGCAAACGCTCACTGATTGATCGTGCAGCTCTATGGGCAGTGTGTAAGACCCACTATATTCGTCAGTTCAGGCCGGGGACCGCCCTGACTGTACGGAATGTTTTCAGTATAACTGTTCCTTATAGGACGTTATATTATTTCAGGAATGATGCTATTCTAGCCACTCTTTCCTGGACTCTCTGTGAATCCATTATGATCTATGTACCATATGAGCCCGGGCACTTGCCCTTGGGACTTGGTGTTGGATCTTGGCACGCACGGCGTTTTACACTGTTTCCCCATAGCGTAAGATATTACGCAGTACGAGAGTACCTCTCATAAGAGAACGTACTCGGTTACTAACGTAACCTCGGTTCTCTCTAGAGAGGAAACGAGTACTGCGTATCTTGCCGTGCCTGCACACACTCTGGTTCGCTTCGGCAATGAAAAACCGGTGAGCTAGCCTCTCGAAGCTATATTTATAGCCCTAGGCCACGCCCACCTCGGCGGGACGTGACGTAGTTGGCGTGAAGCGCCCCCATTGGATCTGACGTCACAACAGGGCCTCATCGATAGGCTGCTGCAGTTACCGCAGGGCAACCAATAGGCGCGCGAGCTGTCTCGCCTATGTTTGCCTGCTGCCGCAACGCGTTTTACATTAATACAAAATTAAGGATAATTTTTGGCTTCAATATCTCGCGGAAAAGAGATTTCCCCACAGCGTAAGATATTACGCAGTACTCGTTTCCTCTCTAGAGAGAACCAAGGTTACGTTAGTAACCGAGTACGTTTTACACTGCTTCCCCTAGTGTAAGACTTACGCAGTACTCGTTTCCTCTCTAGAGAGAACCGAGGTTACGTTAGTAACCGAGTACGTTTTACACTGCTTCCCCTAGCGTAAGACTTACGCAGTACGAGAGTACCTCGGTTCTCTCTAGAGAGGAAACGAGTACTGCGTATCTTGCCGTGCCTGCACACGCTCTGGTTCGCTTCGGTGATGAAAAACCGGTAAGCTAGCCTCTCGAAGCTATATTTATAGCCCTAGGCCACTCCCGTCTTGGCGGGACGTGACGTTTTGGGCGCGAAGCGCCCCCATTGGAGCTGACGTCACGAAAGGGCCTTATCGATAGGCTGCTGCAGTTGCCGCAGGGCAGCCAATAGGCGCGCGAGCCGCCTCACCAGTGTCTCATTCGCAGTGAGAGATATTTATTCTTTGACTTTCCTAGAATGGGCAGTTTGCCTGATCAACAACATACAATAGCACTGGTATTACACAACATTCAGTGGCGCATGCCACTCAAATACAGATGTGCCACAGGGCTCGCAAAATCGCCTGCCCGACGTCCCGGGGCTATTGTGTTTTCCAGTCAGGCTACCAAAATGAATAACCGGCCTGCCCGACGGGCTATCTGAAATAGTGTTCGCTTCAGTCTTGTTATAATCAGATTCAGCGCGTTCTTCAACTTCAATCCGGAGCGGCGCCGAGCAGAGCGCCTGTCAGAAACAGAGGACAGGGTGTGTGTGTGTGAGTGTGTTCATCTGAGTCTCATTGGTCTGTCACTCATTGGTCTGTGGTGCTCGTCAATGTCAGAATATTTGAGATGACCAATCAAATCAAAGTAGGCGGGCTTTATGTTCACAAGAGCGACTCGACGCTTCAGTTTACGGTCAAGTGCGAGGTAAGATGTAAGTAGCTAAACTAAACATTTCATATTTGACAGTTTTTTTAGGTTATAAATGTGAAACGAATGACAAAAATAATCAGGCAAATGAATATACTTTTGTCGAATTTCGTCGTTTTGAACTGAAAATAGGCCTATGTAATGTGACGAATAATTAAATTACTTTCCTAGTAACTCTCAGTAAATTAATGCATCTGAGAAAATGATTCATAAATCAACCTATCAGTTGACCCTTTCTTCACTGACAGACAAAAATGAAAAACCTATATCAGTCAAAGCTCAGCTTTAGGAAGGGAAGAGACAGAGCAAGAGAAAAACAAAGAGAATAGAAGTGTGATGCTGATGAGGAGAGAAAAATAATCAGCTGCCCACTTACATGGTTTTAAAGCTATTGTTATCCAAAAAATTTTTGTCTTCAAAACATCTTAAAACGCACATATGTAGGCCCCACATATGTGCCCCCGAACCCCCTTAACTACACTCTAAAAACTCCTGGGTTAAAAAGGGACCAACTAATTTATGGGTTATTTCAACTCAGAAAATTGGGTTATGCTTTTTGACCCAAATTCTGGGTTAAATACCTGACCGAAATGTTGGGTTTAAAAAACCCAACATCTGGGTAGAAATAACCCAAAAATGAGTTGATCCTTTTTTAACCCAGGAGTTGGGTCAAAAATAACCTAACTTAACCTCACTATCCCAGTATGCCTTATTTCAGAAAATAAAACTTTGTTTTACATTATATTACACACTTCAAGCACTTTTACATTTTTATTGCATTAAATTAAAATCTATATGAAAAAACACACACTTGGACATGTTTATTTTCCTATTTATTTTAGGTCACACTGTAATAACAATATTAGAAATAAAAAATAGAAAAATAAACAACAATTCTCAGAAGAGCCTCAGGAATTTAAGCCTGGGGACAACTTTGGGGACAAGATATTTGATAGTGTCCTCATCAAAGAGAAGAAATGCCTCCTCATCTATGTCTTCATCTGAAAGACAGAAAACAAGACAACATGAGTATTGTTAATAAGTTGAGACAATTGTGAACCACTCACCAGACACTCTTTCATTATCAAGCTAACAAATAATCACTTTTAAGGGAATGCAGTGGCTTTTTTTTTTTTTTTTTACGTGCCCAAATTGCTAGTTAACTAATGTGGTTCTTTTGCAGCATTAACGTTACCCATTTTGTGTGAATGACATATTTTCTTTCATTAAAAAGTGTAATGACATTAATGCAAAGGTGAATATCTTGCCCATTCTTATGCATAACAGCTTAAAGACAAGGCACAATAATCTTTTAGCGTTGTGTATACCCCACTGGCGAAGAATTTGTGACTTTCACAAAATCTTGCACTGACACATTTAAGTCTTATTAAAAAAAAATTTAGGTATAGAGAGATGATATAAGGGCAATAAGAGTAAAATGCTCACCTCTAAAATTATCTGTCAGCTCAGACATCTGCCACTCAGTTAGCTTATCAGCGACAAAACTGTCCATTCAAGATGACCTGGAGAAAACATAGCAATATAGAGGTTAGCAACAATTTGAAGACTTGACCCGCTTCTTTAACTCTCACTACTTCAGCCAGTAGAGCACTGTATAATATGATAAGCACGGCGCAGCTGGAAAACATAACTCAACTATTGTGTTGCCTCGTCGCTCTGTAGCCGCGGCTATGGGGTTTGCACACCGGACGAGAAGTGCCGCGTCGCGTCTAGGACAACTCGAGGTATCGCTCAACGGACGTGCAGTCTCTCAAGGGGCTCACACACCGGACTCGAAGCGCAGTGTAGCCGCGGTTAAAGCCGTCTTTAAAATTCGAACACATTATTCTCTATGAGTGTGTACACACACCGGCGGCGCCATCCGGCATCTGTCCGCGACACCCATATATAGTGTATATATCTATGCGCGACACCCAGCAACGGCTCAGGACCGTGTTCAAAAACCATGTCCGGTGTGTGATAATGTTACCTCGAGTTGTCCTAGAATAGATGTTGTCGTGATAGCCGCGGCTACATGCCAACCACAGAATTACCACGGCTAACGCTAGTCTCAACGTATTTTTTTTAGCAAATGGTGATAAACTGGCAACAGGGACATGGACACAGAAAAGTTTACATTACATCAACACTGAAAATACTCTCTTACCTTGAATATAGATGAAGTTGCACCGATGAAGCACAGGCCAAAACGGATCGAGCGCGAAAGCGACGGTTATTTCAAACGACTGTTGTGAGAAAATTCCAGAACAACTGCGGGCGAGAGAGAGAGAGAAAGCCAACCCTATAACCCAGAACATGGGTTACTCTTTGAAAAATAACCCAGAAACCCAAACAACCCATGAATTGGGTCAAAATATTAGCCCTATAACCCAGAAAATAGTTACTCTCTGAAAAAATAACCCATAATTTTAACCCAACACAAATAACCCAGAAAATGGGTTGAAGAAATAACCCAGGAGTTTTTAGAGTGTAGCATATCTCACCTTCAGGACCTCAGTGATGAAAAACCCCTGCCATCTGCATGTTAATGAAACAAGTTAATAGTGAGTATTAGGCTAGACCCTAAACTAAAACTAAAGAGTTACTTTTTTTTTTTTTTTTTAATCATAGCCACAGACACAGACTGATTCATGTTCCACACTGGTCACACAAATTTCAGTTCAGTTAGAACCAGATGCATATTTGTTGATATTTGTGTTTTGAAAAAGTTTTTGATTCATTGTTTTGACTCCTAACCAATATTCTACATTAAAAATTGTAGTCTTTTTATATGCGCTAGTAAAATTAATTTAGGGCTACCAAAATCTGAAGAGTGCCTGCCCGAAGGGCTACCAGCGATTTAGAAATTTTGCGAGCCCTGTGCCACCAACTGACTACATATTTGAAAAAATATTATTGTGTTTATATGATTAAGCTGTCATTTTAACAAAAAGTCAGGGTCTATCTATCCTACAAAACATAATCATAATATTTCATAACACAAAATATAATTTCAATTGGATCGTTTTAATAAAATTCTTGACATTAAAACTTTGAAGCGCTCCACACCCACACACTTCCGACATGAGACAGTTTAGCGTGGCGGTGTTGTCCTCAGACTGTAATGACGTTCTGCGTTTCTTCCTTCTTATACTGTCTATGGTTTCTGCAGTTAAACTCGATGGAGCTGTTTAAGATGTCATTAATACAGAGAAGATGAGATTTTGTAAAAAAGGATTAGAAAACTAAATCTTTTTTTGTTCTGAAATGCGAATTGTGAAAAATCTTAAATTAACTTGTCAGATAGAAAGTCTGAAACGAAAAATCTAAATTTAGTTTCGCATTTATGATTTACAATAGTTTTACTTACCGTCTCTTGTGCGTTTTCTGAGCTCCATTGCTTGTTGATCACAGCCAATAGCCTCTAATGTTTCGAGTGTTACAGGAACAGCGTCCTTCAATGTGAAAGTTTTCACCATTAAATCGGCGAGATCTGCAGAGCAGATTTCCTTTTACAGTTGGTAAACATGGTGACGTATTTGTGTGGGCGGGGCTTAGCTGGAGGCAGAAAGATCCCTCTGCTTCACTAACGCTAGTTTGCAAGTTTTGTTAGCTTGTTTTTTTAACAATGACTGGAGAAAATCCGATTTTGTCTTAATGTGCAAGGTCACTCACTGTCCAGGACCGCGATTGTTATTTGCAAAAGTTAATTTTAACGGATGGAACCAGATGACCGTACGTACACGCTCAGGCAATGGAAGATCTGACAGGATTAACGTTAACGCTACCTCCGGTTGAGTGGCCTGACTTCTACACCTACCCGATAGAGAAACCGAGGGTAAAGAGAAACTGAGGGCATATATATTTAGATGCCTATAACTATGTGCTCATGGTCATGTAAAGACTTGTGGTAGCCTACGATCCGCAGTTCTGCCTATAGCGCCAAGAAGACGACAATGTAAAGAGTGACACTACAGTGCAATTTTAATGATATGAATATTTTCTAGAAATAAAAATTCCAGATACAGCATACCGGTACTCATTTTTCATCGATTCTTGCACCCAACAACACAACATTTAATAATACAAATAATAATTTAAGCTCCTTATTATGTAGCCGAGTCTGTGCATACTGAACGACATATATTCACATAAAATGTTAACGCAGCGGAACGGGACACTGCAGTTCACAAAAGTTCATAATTTGCATGTGCTTTAATGCCTTGTCGGTTAAACGTTTAATTTGCGTGCTGATGCGCTGTTCTAACGCGCGCGTTTCTTAGCGCCTATAAAGCTCACATGCACCAAAAGCCTGTCTACCAGCGCCTGGATACTGGACTAAGTTATCTTTCGAGTCTTATGTGCTAATACTGTCACATACAGACAAGGATTACACAAACAAAGTCAGTTATGTCTAAAGTGAAAGCAAACTTGAGAAAATTGAGAGAAAATCTGATTGTCAAATGCGTGTATATTAGACGCGTCGCGCGCAGCTCTAAAGAGACAGTAGTAATAGTAAACACGCTGCTGCTTGTCCTTAAAGGGATAGTTCACCCAAAAATTCTCATTATGTACGCACTCTAATGTTGTTCCAAACCTGTATTAATTTCCTTCTAATTGTTACCAAGGGATACCGTTCCTTTAAGCCAGGGGGGAGAACAAAAAAAAAGCTAACTACATTGTATTCACAAAAATAAACAGATTTATTGACAAATAAACCAATAGGACAATACATATGTGAATCAAAGAAAAAAAAAAACATTGTAGAACAAAAACTCATTCCCCCTCGAAGGATATTAATGACCAGCCAACCTCCTATGAACCCCAATACAATCCCAATTTTGTCACACAAAACAATTCAAAATAAACACAAAGTAAATGCCACAAACAGAAATCATATTAAATGAAAGTAAACCGTACTCAAACCAACACAAAGAAATAAATTCCACTGCAAACTTAAGTCTCATGCAAATTTTATGTGTTTTAAAGCATCAGTATAGTACGAGTACAATAGTTGGCTGGCAACACGAGGCTGGGAAGTGACATACAAACAAGGAAAAAAATAAATAAAAAAGGAAAACACCCCACTAGCCAGTACGAGTCACAACATCCATACACATTGCGCTGGAGGCATACAGCGCACACATATCGGTACTGGCTAGATGGGGAAATCAAAACAAAAACTCTAGAGGAACAGAGATCAACTAAACCTAATACAAAAAAAACAAAAACATGATTAGCAATACAAATGAGCAATACACAAAAAGATAACCACAAAACGTATTTATTTAATCTCATTAGAAAATAAAATCAAGTCACATTCAAACACTGTATAAAAAACCTCAAATTACCTGCAACACAGCCACTAATCCTGGACTAACTTCCAAGATAGAAACGGGCGTGACCAACGGCCTACAAATCCACACTGTTTGGCGTCTATATTAAAAACAATTCCCTAATTAAGTAAAAGTCTTCATAAATATGAAACAAAGCAATCACTATTTATTTAGCCTACCTGCTCACCAAACCGTTCATGCGCAAACCAACATGGACCTGTCACCAGACCGCACAATGTTTGTGTCTGCATTAAAAACATCTAATTCAGTGAAAAAAGCTTTGTAAATATAAAACAAAAGTGTCAATATTTGCTTGGCCTATACCTTCTCAACCAGACCACATCTGTGCACCAACACACAAGGAAAGGCTACCAAACAGCACAATTCCACACAAAAGATTGGACTTCCTCTCTAGGCCTCCCTAAAGGTGCCTGCTTAAATACCCTCTTCCTACCTGGCCACGCCCTCAACTAATTGCCACCTCACCGGCTACATAATATTTTCTAATCTTTTTTTTATATTAATATTTTGAAGAATGTGGCTATCCAAACAGTAGCTGGTCCCCATTGACTTCCATAGGAGAAAAATATACTATGGAAGGCACTGGGGTACATCAACTGTTTGGTTACCCACATTATTCCAAATAACTTTTATTTTCAGCAGAAGAAAGAAACTTATTCGAGTTTAAAACAACTTGAGAGAGTAAATTATGACAATTTGAATTTTTAGGAGAACTATCCCTTTAATGTTAATAAAACAACAAAATGCAAAGAGAAAATCACTCACTGCTCTTGACTGAGAACTTAGTAGCTTTAATAAGTATCAATAATTTATACAGTGAAGTCTATGTTTTGTTTTATTTTCATATTTGTTCATTTAATTACTTTCTTAAATGCTACTGTTAAATACACCTACTGTAGCTGAAAACATAAAGCACTGTTTATTTAATTTGTAAATTAAGTTGTGTGTGTAATGTGTATCTTTGATCTTAATATTTAATAACAAAGAAAATAATGACAAATATTTTTATCTTCACCCCTGTCTGCCATTCTTTTTTATTTTATATTTTGTTACCTAAGGCTTTGTTTTTAAAATATGGACATTAGTTTGGCTGTAATGCTCAGTCACAAAATAGTAAAACCAACATAAAAAGAATCGTGATTAAAATCGTGAATCGTGATTTTCCTGAAAAAAAAAATCGTGATATGATAGTTTTGCCATATCACCCACCCCTAACGCAAGGCCAAGATGGCGACAGCCAGCTCCGCCCACTTTAGGCTTCAAAAACGGTCTTCAGAAACCTGCGGGTGACGTCACGGACACTACGTCCATATTTTTTTACAGTCTATGGTGTGTGTGTGTTAGCAGCTCCGATTACCTCACACAGAAAGAAACTGTTCTGCCTTTTATGTTTAAACTGAATGGTTAGTTGATGAATTTATGTTACTGATGTGGAGTTAACCATCTTCAATTAGCATATTCTGTCATAATAATCTATCATATCGCTCATGTGGGAACTGTTGTAAGATGACTACAGACAGAGTGACATGCTATTATTGCATTTGTGTTACATAGGCTACTGTATTGCATGTGAAAAGATTGATGCGACAGCTTGAGCAGACTCACAAATATGCTCTACAACATGGTACTATACAACAACTTTTCCTCTTCTCAACATGGACTGGTGTTCCCGGGGGTGGGTTTATGTAAATTTTGTATGTCATGTAGTCCCTACCAGCCGTTTGTTAGTCCTTAAAAAAACGATTTCTTTAAAAGCAAATATCTTCCTTTGCTTTGAACTTTGAGCGTTGTAACTTAGCAGATGTTTTTTATGCTCAACAGTGTTGGGGAAAATTACTTTTAAAAGTAATGCATTACAATATTGTGTTTCTCCCAAAAAAAGTAACTAATTGCATTACTTAGTACTTTTTATGAAAAGTAATGTGTTACATTACTTTTGCGTTACTTTTTCTCATCTGTGCTGGGCTTATAAAGAAAAAAGGGCAAATGAATAAGCCTCAGGCTGAAGGAAATTAATATTTATGCCTGGTACAGTAGAGGGTGCAGTTCAAGCAAACCTTTCACCTTTCAATAAACCATCCATTCTGGATTAAAGAACAATAGAATACAGAAGGAAGTTCAACACTTTTTTTCTAAATCTAATTTAAAGTCGTTTTTGCTTGCTTTGTTTGCTTTATTCATTTTGAGGAATACTGAATGTTTTCGTGCAAGTGAGATGAGTATGTTCACATTTAGTCTAGAACTGAAAATAACCATCATGTTCTCTCTCACACACACACACACACACACACACACACACACACACACACACACACAAACTCAACACAGGAGAGCTGCCAGTCAATAAATGTGAAAAAGTAGCATTACTTATTTGAAAAAGTAACTTCAATATGTTGTTGTAAATTTAAAAAGTAATGCGTTACTTTAGTTACCTGAAAAAAGTAATTGATTACGTAACTCAAGTTATGAGTTGTAATGAGTTACCCCCAACACTGATGCTCAAACAGCAACATTACACATTAACTAAAGTTAGAAAAGTGAAATCATAATCAACCACCCCTTTAACTGTAAATTCCCTAACATATCACGTTTCAGATAGATAGACAGATAGATAGATTCAGGCTATTGTAGCCTACATCAAATAAAAGCCACATTAAAGGAAAATTTTTTATTTAATTCTTGTTAATATTACTAAATCTTTTTTCCCCCTTCACATCCTTATACGGAACAGTGTGGTAAAAAAAAAAAAAAAAAAAAAAAAAAGGTCCTCCTCGAAATTGGGGGGAAAGTAGGCGTGATGACCGGGCCCGGACATGTATGTAGGCTAGTGTTTTGTTTTAGTTTATGCAGTCATTCGTGACGGGCTGCCAAGTGCCGACTTTCGTATTGTTGCTGTTGTTGTTTTTTTTTTTTTTTTTTTTTTTTTAAACCTTGCTACAGAATCGTTTTGGGGGGAAAATTGGGAATACTCATTCGTGGTTGTTTTTCTGTATTTTGCGAGTCTGATCAATTCTTCCGGTCAAATCAATACGTACACACTTGTTTTTCCTCTGGAAGGGTAAAAAGAAATTTCGTACAGTTAATATAAGTTTTTATTATAATGAATACTGACAACGACTGTATACACAAAAAGTGGTTACCGGTCTGTTGAAAGTGGTGACAGATGCACTGGATTATTTCCTCCAGCAGAGGACAGCAGAGTGCACTTTCCGATTAAACTAGGCTTTTAGTGAACAGTATTCCCCCTTTAAATTCATGATTAAAGTTTTATTGTGGGTTACTTCAAACTTTACTCTGTTTTACAGAAAATGTAATAGCCTAGTAGAAAATGTGATTAGAGCTTATAACATTGTAAGTAAGTTGCATACATGGCAACCCACTTGCATATAATCTGTTTTATATTATTAATATGTAGCCTACTCTGACACGGCTTTATTATATATATTCCTTTTTGAATTGAATGTTTCTCATTCTGTCATTCCTGTATATGACATTCATCAAAAATTCGATTTTGAACAAAAAATAGCCCTGATCCAACCAACCTCAATTATCTATGGAGTGAAATAAAATGGATTAGAAAACTAGAGTAGCCTAATACAAAGAAAACAACTGAAACTTTTTGCATCAGTCGTGTCGCACGTGTTCACAACTTTCATTGTGTTTGCAGTGCACTGACGCTGATATTAACCTCTTTTTAAAGGGTTAAACTACGTAATCGGACTTCCCAGCCTGTCGGGGGCGCTCCCGATATTACAACAACCCTTTTCCCCCTGAAATGTCCCCATATGTCGCTCTAAACACTTTTCCCCGTTCCTCCTTAATGTAATAAACGCTTATTACATATGCAGAATGTTTCCCCCGTATTTGAAAGCAATGGATAGCTGCCCGCAGAGGGTGGGGTGTCAGGGGAGAGGTGTTCTCACTGCATAAAAAGGTTATGTCGTAAAGCAGAATGTCGTAAACCAGGTGCGGAGAGGGGCCTGGTATGGGGAGGGGGTAATAGAGGGGGAGAGGGGGCTCAATCCGCGAGGCACCGTTTAGACACAGCGCAAAAATCATGGCGGATGGCCCCAGGTGCCAGCGCAGAAAACAGACACAACCACAACGCAACAACGGTGAGTCCCACAGGCTGAGATCAGATCACACGCACCAGGACGAAAGGCAGAAAAGTTGTTTAAAATTTGTTTTTCCATCTTTAGACTAGTTTAATGACGACTTGTGAAGTTGTGCAGTATGGGAGTGGACTGGGCACCGTTATACCTGAGTCTGCCCGGACCGTTATACGGAAGGACGCGCGTCTCGTGCACTAGCTGCGTGTGCATTACACTGTATTAAACACAATCAAGTATTTTAGCGTTTGTCCTGATCAGAAACTTGTGGCGTAGATTGAATCAAATGGTGCTGTACTAAGAGTATTTGCTGCTTATAAAGCAGAAACTTTTATGGCATTCAAATGACTGATCCCTAGAGGGCTTCTTGACAGTTGTCGGTACTCACAAATTTAATAAAATACTTAAAGGGACAGTTCACGCCAAAATCATTTAACATGTTGTTTCAAACCTGTATGTTTAGGACCTGTTCAGCAGAATGACAGCCTCAGTAACCATCCACTTTTATTGTAAAATATGTAAGTGAATAGTGACTGGTGACCAAGCCTGTCAGTCCATAACATTCATCCTAACATCTCTTGTTTTTCCTTTTTTTGCTAATATTCATTTGGAGTGAAATGTCTCTTTAAGAGCGTCCAGTCCTGAATCTTAAAAGTCATGGTCTTTAGCTGGATGTTTTTTTCTAGATTTTACAAGAGAATATTTTTATTTAATTAATTGCTAATAACAATCTGCCATATTATTAAAAGTTTTTCCTTCTCGTTAAATATATAGCCATTACATCTACGTGCAAAACAGTCTGGAGAAAACCGCCTATATCAATAAGATCTAACATAAGATTTATAAAAATAATTTTAAAAAGTACATAGGCTATTGCATTCACCCTCTTCATTATTATCTAAACATCCACGTCCAATATTGCACTGAATGAATGTTGACTTCTGGTTCGACGTCACTTTCTCTTTAAATAACCTTTTCGGTAATCCGGTAATATAGTCCGCCGTGCAGTGCCGTTATGAGCACCTTTTCCTGTGCGTGCGTGTGACAAGGAGCGCGGATCCGCTCGCGACGTAACACGCCCAGGAGCCGTCAACGTGTTTACCTGAACGGTGAGAAGACAACGGAGCGAGCCAATGTCATCTTTTACCGTTCATCGCACTCCTCGCGTGTCCAGAGCAGTGATTGCACAGACGCAGGAAGGGAATCGGTGTGTGAAACGCGATCTGCCCGACAGAAGCGCGAGAGAGGCGCCCAGCACACTCCACGGCAAATGGCAACTTGTGCAGGTAACGTTAGAGAGAATATGGTGTTTGATGGCAGACGTGCTTCTGTCGAGCTTAGACCGATGACCTCTTTTATTTAGCTTTCATCCACTAACGTTATAGAGTGATATTTCGCTGTATGCTCGTTGCTAGAAAACAGATTGTTTTGTTTATATTTTATTTCCGCGCCGGAGTTTAGTTTCAGCGGCTGTAGAGTGGTTGTGAAAGAAGGACTTAGTGCATAAG